>NW_006400151.1:609000-674644 GCF_000299155.1 Elephantulus edwardii
GACATCATAACCAACATTAGATGAATCTTGCTGAAAGCAGAGAGTACCAGAGCAACGTCTATCTCTTTTTCATTGACTATGCAAAGACATTTGACTGTGTGGATCACAACAAACTGTGAAACTGTGGCCAACCTTGAGAAGAATGGGAATCCCAGAGCACTTGATTGTATTCATGCAAAATTTACACTTGGACCAGGAAGCAGTGGTCAGAACAGAGCAAGGAAACACTGCACTACATGGTTCAAGATCAGGAAAGGGATGCATCCTATCTCCACACCTTTTCTATCTTTATGTGGAACAGATAATTCAGGAGACTAGACTTTATAAGGAGGAATGTGGCACCAGGATTGAAGAAGATTCATCAATAACCTGCTTTATGCAAATGACATAACCTTGCTTGCTGAAACTAAGAGGAACTGAGGCATTTGTTACAGAAGATCAAGGACTGTAGTTTTCAATATGAATCGAAGCTCAACATCAAGAAAACAAAGATTCTCATCACTGGGCCAGCTGGCAGCACTGTGATAGATGGAGAAGAGATTGACATTGTTAACAGCTTCAGCTTGCTTAGTTCCACAATAAACACTCTTGGCACCAGTAGTTAACAAATCAAAAGACAAATTGCACTGGGAGTATCTGCTGTCAGGGACCTATCCAAAGTGATAAAAAACAACAATGTCAGTCTAGAGACTAAGGTGAGCCTGATCCAAGCCATGGTCTATGCAATTACTTGTTATGCATCAGAGTTGGGCAATTACCAAGGATGATAGAAGAAGAATTGATGCCTTTTACTTCTCCATTGCTGGAGAAGAATATTGAACAGACCATGGACTACCACGAGAACAGATCTGACCTAGAGAGGATGAAACCAAGCTGCACCTTGGAGGCAAGGATTTGGAAGCTTCATTTCACATACTTTGAGCATGTTGCCAGGAGGGACCAGTCCTTGGAGAAGGACATCATGCTTGGAAGAATGGAGGGACAGCGCAGAAAGGAAGACCCTGGATGAGATGATTGATACAGTGACTGGGATATTGGAGATAGGTGTGTCAGAGATGGTGAGATTGGCTCAGGATAGGACAGGGTTCAAAGCTGTTGTACACAGGGTTGCTATGAATCGCAAGTGACTCAACACATAACAATGACATACATATTGCATTGAAAGTACCATTTTCAGTGCCCACATACTTTGGGCATGTTGCTAGAAGAGGCTATTCCTTGGAGAGGGACATCATGCTTGGAAAGGTGGACGGATGATAAAAAGAGAGTAAGCCCCTCAACCAGATGAATTGACACAGTGATGCAGCGGTGGCCTTGAGGGTGTCCGAGATGGCGAGGACGATACAGGATAGGATGGGGTTTGGATCTGTTCACAGGGCTCCTATGAGTCGTACTCGACTCAACAGCATCTGACAATATATACATGAGAAGACTAGGCAGTGCGTAAATGACAGTAAAGAAAAAGGGACACTTTTGAATGAATTGTGGTGTTGTGAAAAGTAGGGACTAAACCACAGAGCCCAGGAGAGCGAACACATTTGTCCTGATAGAAGTGTGTCCAGGATGCTGCTTTGGAAGATGTTATATGATTAGGTATTATTTGCATGACAATAGTCCAGAATAAGAGGTGCATAGCAAAGTGGACTGGAGTGAGGGGCAGGGAGAAAATTGTGCAACAATGAAAGAGAAAAGCGAACTGGGGAAGGGAGCAGGGAGGAAAATGTGCAACAATGAATGAATGGAAATACAAGTTTTCTGTAGACTTTCATTAAAATATCAATTAAAAAAAGAAAAGGAAAAAAATTATCCTCTAAATTTCTTTAGAAACTTAGTGAGCACGTCCAGGGCAGCATCTGTTTGTTGAAACATATCAGTTGATATCCGTTAGTTCCTGGGACCTTGTTTTTTGCCAATTCCTTTAGAGTAGCTTGAACTTCTTCCTTCATCGCCACAGGCTCTTGATCATATGTTGTTTCATGAAATTCTTCTGTGTCAGGAAATCTTTTTGGTACAGTGGCTGTACTCCTTCCATCTTCTTTTGATGCTTCCTGGGTCATTCAACATTCTGCCCACACATCCTTGAGTATTCCAACTTGAGGCTTGAATTTGTTCTTCAGTTCTTTCAGCTTAAGAAATGCTGAGCAAGTTCATCCTTTTTGCTTTCCCAGCTCCAGCTCTTTGCACTGCTTTGTTGTTGTTTGGTGCCGTCGAGTCATAGACAACTCATAGCGACCCTATGAACAAACGGCCTGAGCACTGTTCGTATATAGAGTTTCCGGAGGCAAGCCATTTCGGAAGTGGATGCTTGATTTAGTCGGAAAGCTCCAGCCAACACTGTCCACCATGGGTGCCCATTACCACAATTGGCACATCACTGTCACAGGCTTCAGCATCACAGCAACCACGAGTTACCTCTGTACAGCAACGCACAGACCAGTGCTATACCACCTAGAAGAACGTTTCACAGGAAAACAATTTGAACCTGGCCCTCGGGCCCTTTTGGCTTAAGGCCTCCTCCTAGTTCAAACCCTAGGCCCATGCTAGCTAGCCTCGCTCCCAGGGACAGAGCAAACCTGTATGTAACAAACACATGCCCGGAAAAGCAGTCGACTCCCAAAGCTTGCCACGATTCCTGTGCTCACACCACCATGCTCCTTCTGGCAAGGAGAACTTCCCGAGACCCTGGGAGGAGCCAACCAGGAACAACACGGGCGCTTCCTCTCCCAGCTCACATGGGGTCAATCCTCACACCTGCGGGCCTTGCATTCAACGGAACAAACTGTTACCTGGTCCTGAGTAAGGCTGGCCATCACCAGCACGCTCCAGCCCACTGAGTGGCCACTGTACTGGTCCACCTCACTGATGGTCTCCCTCATCCTCTTTGACCCTCTACTTCACCAAACATAATGTCCTCCCTCAAGTAATTTATCATGCCTAGTGACTTGTGCAGGGTTAGTTAGACAGTGTTCTGACGTGGCTCATTGGGTATTCCTTGACTAGTTATTACAAGGAGGTTGCCAGGCCTTTCTTACTCGTCTGTTAATCTTGAAGCTCCACTGACTCCTGACCACCATGGCTAAACCTGCTGCTACTTGAAATATTGGTGGCCTCCCGAAAGCTACCACTCTGAGGCGGTGCTGGCCTGGGCATGTGCCCAGATGGGCTGGTGCCCATGTTTCTTGGGCCTCCTGGTGAAGTGAGGCCTTGCTCCAGTTCCTCCCAGCTGTCATACGGATCATCCATGGGATTTGCTTCTAGACGGCATTTCAACTCCTTAATCGAATTACGCCTGAGGAGCCACAGGGAATAAGTCCACTCCTGGCAGGGCAATTGCAAACGGGAGGCCAGGGGCTGAGTGAGTGAGGTTCCCAATGAAACAACAGGATGACTGTGGAGGTGTTCACTGGCTTGGGAATCCGGGTCTCCTAGGTGGGAGGCGTCATCTCCAAAGCAGTCTGACCCCTCTGGGAAACAGTTGAAAGGCCCTCTTCCCAAACTTAGGGGAAGGTCCCAGGGTGGAAGAGCTGTGGGAGGGGAAGATGGGAGCAGGTAAGGCTGAGTGGGGAATGGGCTGTGTAGACAGGAGGGGAGGGGCTGGGTGGAAAGGGAGCTGTATAGACAAAAGAGGGCTGTGTGTGGAGGGGCTGTGTGGGGAGGGGGCTGTGTGTGGAGGGGCTGTGTGTGGAGGGGGCTGTGTGTGGAGGGGGCTGTGTGTGGAGGGGGCTGTGTGGGGAGGGGGCTGTGTGAGGAGGGGGCTGTGTGGGGAGGGGGCTGTGTGGGGAGGGGGCTGTGTGAGGAGGGGGCTGTGTGGGGAGGGGGCTGTGTGGGGAGGGGGCTGTGTGAGGAGGGGGCTGTGTGGGGAGGAGCGGGCTCTTGGGGAAAGAGGGTTGGACCCAGTGAAGTCTCTTAGTTGGAGGGGCGGGCAGGGGGAGAGATAGTCTCTGGAGGAATGAGTTTCTGAGTAGAGGGGCTTTCCGGGGATCTGTGTGGTTAGGGGTGACTGTGCAGGGAGGGGTTCTTGGTGCTGACAGCTTCTGTGGGGCCTCACACTGGGACAGAGGAGAGCCAGCCTGCCTCCTAGGAGGGCTTCCTGCAGCCCCGTGGAGTGGCAGGGGTACTGAACCCCCGCCAGCCTCAAGATGAGCTCCTGTCACCCATGATTGTCCTCCCAGCCTGTTTTAGGAAAATCTGAATTGTACATGTGCATCGGGGCGTAATCCCAATCAATTAATTCCGTCCCAGACCGTCTGTTTGCTGAGCTTCTCTGCTCAAATCCTTCCTGACAAGCCTTATCGGGGATTCATATCCCGTGACTAAAACCCAGGCCTGACACTGAGGGCCGCTCAGGGCAGGGAACGTGACGAGGACCAGCAGGCAAAGGGTGCTCAGTGGCCAGGACACAGCAGACTGCATCCCCTCCAGGAAGGGACGAGAGGTTGAGGGTGGGACTGGGCCAGTCAGACAGGCCTAGGGCCTCGATCTGCTTGCAGGGAGGTGTCTCTAAGTGCAGATCTGCAGGCTTCTCCATAAATACCTGTGCCATTTCTGGACCTTTCTAGGACCTGCCGGGGCTGGAGCAGGTGAGAAAGGGAAAGACACAGATGCCCCTGTGGCTTTGGGACCACCCCAGAGCACTGAGCCTGGGCTGAGCTGGCCGTACATCTACGAGTGATTAGCTGTCCCCAGTTGGCAAAGTGTATGAGAGATGTCGATCTGACCAGGGCTGCCGCCCGGTGGACAACAGAAACCAGCCAGGGCCCAGGCAGATCTGAGTCCAGAGCAGGTAGTCAGAGACATCAGACACCCAGGAGAAAAGGCCTCCCATTGCCTTCTGGCCATGTCGCTGACCCTGGTGCCCAGGGTGCCCAAGGCCGGAGCAGACCACAGCTCTTGTGGGGTTGAGGGTCTTACGTGATCCCACTATGGTGAGGACCCTGGAGGGAGGAAGCAGCCCCCACTTTCTTCCCTCTTCCTTCCTCTTCTCCCTTCCTGTTTCTCCCTGTTTTGCATCGTGACCCCCCAGAAAATCAGAGGAAGCCATAACTCCTGTCCTTGTGGGTATTACCCTCTCTGGAGGCAGGGCAAGGAGCCCTGTGTCATAGTGTGTAATGTGTCTAGGTCCGAGCCAGAAATTCAGTTCAAATCCACCAGCCGACCCCTGGAAGAAAGATGGACCATCTCCTGTAAGGATTTAAAGCCTTGAGGACCGGATGGAGGGCGGCTGTGGCTCGAGGCATCTAGAGCACCTGGACACGGCAGTGTCTCCTGTCAGGGCACAGCCTGTCACCCCTTTGTTTAGCACAGAGCTCCCCTCTTTCCGGCAGAGCAGCCAGAAGCCTAACAACCCATCAAGGCCCCGCAGAGGTCAGACACTTCACAGGGCGAGCACAGGCTCCCCTGCCTCTTTCCTGTAACTGTTGCCAACAACTTTAGACAGAACAAGGGGAGCTGCTACGTCTGCAGAATTCATTTCGAGCAGGATTAGATGGCGCTAATTAAAATGCCTCGTGCTGCAGCGACTCCACCAAATCAATCGTTTTTTTAGCAAATTACAGCCTGTCCTTCTGCTCGGCAGCTGCACTTCAGGGACAGGTGTGCTGGCCCAGGTGTCTGGCCCTTGAGCTGGCTCTGATGGGCCTGCTCTGCAGGGAGCCCCACAGGGCCCAGGGTTCACAGGCATCCTGGCTGGTTGGCCCAGGAGAGACCAGCAGCCCCCAGGCAGACCCTCAGATTCAACCCCTCACACACAATACTGCCTCTGACCCCATTTACCAAGTGTGTGCTGAGTCTCCAGTCAAGGGACCACATTCTGGGACTGGAGGGAGATAGGAGGCTTAGAGATTGGAGGTGGGATAGGAAAAGCAGGAGAGGGAGAGGGGTAGATGGAAGAGGGGGTGGGTTGATGTGAGGGCTGAGAGGGCCAAGGGCAGGAGAGATTGAAGGAAGGATGGGGTGGGACTGATGGGAAGGGTGAGTGGGGGCTGGAATGGCTGCGAGGGGCTGTCCGGTCACTCACTCTCTCATTGCCCCGGAGCCCGACCCACCCCTGACCCTCCAGTGGATTTGGCAGACTGTAGATGGATCATGGAAGGGTTGTAGGCTGCTGGTGGATTCGAACTGTCAGGGCGGAGGGAGGCGTGTGTTGGCAGTGTCGCTGACTCCACAGCTACCCCACAAGAGCTCCGTGCTCAGAGCTTCCAGGGCAGTTCCGCTGGTTCAGCGCAGGCTTCCGAGGCTGTATCATCGCATGGGAGGGGCGAGGCTTCCTTGGTGTCACTGGTAGATTTGAACCATCAGAAAAGTGTTTGGCATTTGGGTTTGCAGTGCAGCTCCCTATCCACTAGGCTGCTGAGCTCCTGTTTTGTTGTTGTTGTTGTTGTTATGTGCCATTCAGTCAGTGCCAACTCATGACCCACCAGCCGATTTTCGGAGGCTCCAAGTCTCAAAGGAAGAGATTGCCTGTCTTTCTCCCACGGAGCAGCTGGTGGACTTGAACCATCTGTTTTTTAGTTGGCAGAGCAATTCCTTGCCCAGAGCGGAAATGGGTGGTGTTGGGAGTGGAGGGATGGACTGAGGGAAAGGAAGAGGAGGCGAAGGGGGGAGAGTTGGCAGGGAGGAGGCTGGGAGGGGTCACTAGGAAGGACCAGAGAGTAAATGGTCAGGGGGATCTTGGTCACATGTAGAAGAGCATGTGAAGGGGGCTTTCCAGGCACCAGAACCAAGGAGACAAGCCCGAGCTGACGGGAGAAGATGGGATGGGGACACTGAAGGGCAGACAGGAGTGAGGAGCTTGCTTCCCTCAGAAGAGCAGGACAGGGGCAAGTCCCTGAGGCTGGGTTCTTGCGGGTAGTGGTCTAGGGTTGCCACGCAGGGCTTCTAACTAGTTCATTCCAGTCAGAGCCCCTCCTGAGAACGTGCATGTCCACCCAGATAGACTGAGTCAGACCGTGGGGTTGACAAGACCCCAGATGTGCCTAGGTACGGCACACACAGGCACGGGCTCAGCCACCTGGGGAGGTTGGCCAACACTACATTGTGATTCAGTCTGTCTAAGGTGGGCATGCACATTCGTTCGCAGCAGGTGTGCTGCTGGGATGGACTGGCTTGGCACCCTGCTGCCCAGGGCAGGGTTTGCTGAGAGTGCGGGGCACCTGCAGGGCTGTGGGCTGGGGTAAGGTGATCTGGTGATGTTTCGTAGGATCTCTTTGGCTGCTCAGGGAGCCAGACTTTTTGGGGCTTGGACACAGCCAAAACGTATGTCTTTCATAGTGATAACTGTGACCTAATTTAGGAAAAGGATCTTGGAAGATGGGCTTAAATGAAGAGTCTGAGGTGAGATCATCCTGGATTGTCCAGGTGACCCCTAAATCCAATGACCAATGAACTTTAAAGATGGGAGGTGGGGAGAGACATAGAAGAGGAGGTGATGTCAAGATGGAACAGAGACTGGAAGGATCCAGCCACAAGCCAAGGAATGCCGAGGCCACAAAGGGCTGGCAGAAGCAAAGGCAGCGTCCTCCCCTGAGCCTCTGGAGAGAGCACACCCGGCAGCCAGTTTGATGTTGAACTTCTGGTCTTCAGCACTGAGGGAGGCCCCCACTCTGTGGTCACTTGTGCAGCCCCAGACACTCATGCAGAATGAAGTCTGAGGTGACATGGCCAATGGAGGCAGGAAGGGCCCCTACAGAACATCACTCTAGAATCTGGCATTTCTAAGCCAAATTTCCCCCTGCTATCCATGGCTTGTTATGAGTCCAAGAAACTTGACTGTCCCCAGAAACAGACTTCTGGAAAGAGAACCAGCTTCACTGCTGTCTGTTCCCACCACCTGCCTCGCCCGAGGGTGTCCCACTGATACCTGACTCCCTCGTGTCATCTCCAGACACATTTCTATCACTAAGGCCATATTTTCTGTCAGTCCTTCTTTGTTTCCAACTTTTGAATTCCAGTCACCAAATGTTACTAATGCATCCTGATTGTGTGTTTGATCAATTCCAGACTGCTGAAGTTGGTAGATATCCTCATTTCTTCATCTTCAGCTTTAATGTTTGGTGCATTTATTTGAATAATAGTTGTATTTAAAAAGCTTTCTCATATGCATATTGTTATTTTCTTATTATCAACAGAATTTTACTTCAGGACACATCCTGAAATGTTCTTTTTGGGGGATGACTTGAAGCAGATCAGAGATCAATATGGATTACATCTCAACACCAAGAAAACAAATATTCTTCCAAATGGACCAAAAGGCAACTTTATGATTGATGAATAGAAGATAGACGTTATCAAGGGTTTCATTTTCATTAGATCCACAAGCAACATACACAGTAGCAGGAATCAATAAATCAAAGAAATAAAAAAGCGTATTACACTGGGAAAATCTATTGTCAAAGGTCTCTTTAAAGTACTAAAGAGCAAAGATGTCAATTTGAAGACTAAGGAGGGCCTGGCACAAGGTAGTGTTCTCAATTGCTTTACGGATGTTCAAGTTGAACAATAATAAGGAAGACAGAAGAAAAGTTGGTGCCTTTGAACTGTGGTGCTGGAGAAGAGTACTGAGTTTACCATGAACTTCAGAAAGAACAAAAAGACGTGTCTTGGACGAATGTACAGGCAGGGTGCTCCTTCGAAGCGAGCACGCTGGCACTTCACCTCACTTGCTTTGGGTATGCCGTCTTTGGAAAAAAGACATCGGGTTGGAGAACGCAGATGGTCCATTGAAGAGCGCAAGGCCCTCAGTGAAGTGGGTTGCCATGGTGACTGCAACAATGGCTTCAGACATGGTGGACATTGTGAGGAGAGAGTGGGGAAGGGCAAGGTTTGGATCTGTTGTTTATAGGGTCACCTGGGGTCAACTCTCTAGCACCTAACAACAATAGTTACTGCAACTACGACTATGACTATGGTTACTACTACTGTTACTATTATTATTACTACTACCGATGTCTGAGCCCAGAATCTGCGGAGCTGTGGACAGAACTGGGAACACACCAAGCAGGAAAATATAAGCTCCCCTGACAATGACAGAGGGGCTGGGGCCAATGTTGGGGAGGCCCACGTCAGTGTCCAGAGAACCCTGTCCTAAGACTCTCCTCTCCTTCAGAACTCAGGTTGGGCAGTACCTGTGAGGGGTGAGCACCTATTTGTCCAGGGGACCAGCCAACAGTCAATGCTGTCAACACGGGCCATGCCATAACCAAGGAAATTATTTCCCAGGAGACGTTCGCTGTCTGACAGCACAGAACAATTTGTTATTCTGAAGCGTCTATGTGGCTTATTTGATTAAATAACTATCGGCTATAGTTTTTAATCCACACATTTGCAGAAAATGTTTGAAGCTTCCAGCTTATTAGGGTGGAGAAATGAAGTTCACAGCTGGCCTCAGATGACACTGGTCCCCTCCCCACATTCAATTAACCACATTTCACCACAGCTCAGTCGGAGCGACCGGACAGGCTCTGGATTAATTTTTCATGGGGCACTGGACTCTAATGGTTTTTCTATTTACTTATGTAACTCGTACATAAAAGATGATGGTATTTAATAAAATACAGACCCGCTGCAAATTATGCTGGATAAACAGTGTGAAAAAAATCTCAATATGCTACTGACAATATATATACATGCATATATATATGCTCTGGTGGCCTAGAAGCAAAAAGCTGCACTGCGATCCTGAAGGCACGTGGTTCAAGGCTACCAGCTGCTCTGCAGGAGAAGCATGACCAGTCTCCTCCAAAGCCATTACTGCCTCTAAAAATCTACCAGAGGTCAGCTATGGGTTAGTTCTGACTCTATGGTACGCAACAACAACATGTGTGTGTCTGTGTGTCTGTGTGTCTGTGTGTGTTATCGATAAATGCCTGAGTGTAGCAATTTAATTCACATTGTTAACCCTTTGTGGAATAGCACTACATTTTAGAGATCTTGACTGTGGTTCAAAATAGCAACACTAAAGATTTCATTACAATTGAGGGTATGTCTCTCCCCACCCTCAGCTACACGAAGGCTCGGGGACCCCCTGCTGTGGTCTGGTCGTCCTCCACTTGACTCTTCTCGTGGTGATTCCTCGTGCATCATGCACTCTGCAGCTTTCACACCTGTAACCTCTGGAAACAAATCACCCCGCCTGTCTCCTGTCTCTAGGTGAGTTTGAACTGCAAACCTTTCAGTTGGTAGTCAAATGCTCAACTATTGACACTCCACATGGACTCAAGGAAGACTATAACATACTTGAAAAAAAAGAATTGCCCCTGTGCTAGTGAGATCTTGCAGCTAACTAGAAGCAAAATTGAAAATGGTCTGGGGACAACTTTTGGCCATATTTTCTGATACAGTGGCTCTCATCAGCTTTATTGGCATCTAGTAAGTAAAACCTATGCGATGGGAGGGTGAGTAGATGGATGCATGCATGTGTGGACAGACATATGATGGGGTAGAGATAAATTGGTATATGTGTGTGGCTGGCTGGATGCACAGATGGGTGGACAGATGTTGGGGTGAGTAGATGGATGTACAGATGGACGGATGGATGGTGGGGTGAACAGATGTAGTATGTGTGTGCGGACGGATGTTAGGATGAGTAGATTGACTGGTGAATGCTGTTAAACACACTGCAAATGCACACACACACACAACCCAAAACACAACCCTCACAATAAAATATGAACTGGTATATAATGTCAATACTTCTCATATGGAGAAACTCAGCCCTCAGACCATGTCTAATTCTGGCATAAACTCAATATAAACCTGAGCAGTGGGACACAACTCTTGAGTTATGAATTTCACAGCTCTGTGTACCTGCTATTTCCAGGGCTTGGCACCATTTTCCTTCTTCCTTTCTATCTTAGCAAACGCCCTCTTCTCCTTGATGCAGCCCTGTATCACCTTCAAGGACAATCCTTCCTTACGTGTGCTGGGGACTCCCTCCCTCCCCATGGCTTCCAGGTTACTTTCATCCACCTTAATGGAAGCATTTAGACCCAAACCCTTTCTAATTAGGTCAGTGTTCTCCCTACAGCTTTTGAGTCTGTTGGAGAATTGGACTCTTTCTCTAGCTGCTAGAACAAGGCCCAGAGTCTAGTTGGTTCTGAATAAATGTTCACTGGATGAGAAGATGAAAGGATGAATTGGTTAGTGAGTGGATGACTAGATGGTTCATGGAGGAATGGATGGCAGGTTGTATGAATCGATGATGGAGTAGGTAGATGAATGGATGGCAGGGTGTATGAATCGATGATGGGATCTGTAGATGAATGGATGGATGAGTGGATAGATGGATGATAACATGAGTAGAGGGATGGACAGATAGATGAGTAGATGGATAGGTGGATGATGCATGAGAAAATAGATGTACAGATTAATGGGTAGTAGGTCGATCCAGAGGGATCTCTGGTGGCATAGTGGTCAGAAGATGTGCTAAGGAGACACACAATTTAAATCCACCAACTGCTAAGGTCCTCTCATGTGATTTTCTGCCTCTGAAAACCCACTGGAAAAATGGATACATTCCAACTCAGCAGTACCTAACATCAACAATGACAAAAGATAGGTCAGGAGTCCTGGGTTTAGTCTAAGAGCTGCTATAAACCAGTTATGAAGTCTTGAAAAGTCACATAGTCCCACTTAGACTGCTTGCACAGCTGAGCGGGTTGTTCTGGAGAAGGTAGTGGGGTTTTCACAAAAGGTTCTGTGGAGGTGACTCATGGACTACCATATCCCTGGGATGTGGTATTAGCCTGAGACTAGAGATTCTGATTAACTTTTAATTTGGGTTAAACAAACAGGTTTTAGTTCCATTCATACGGCATGTTGTTGTGATGTCCCATAACTTCTGAACCAAGTCATAGCCGACCCTCCAGCCGGGCTCGCCGAGGCCGTGCCTCCCACAGGTGGAGATTGTCCATCTCTCTCCCACAGAGCAGCTGGTGCCTTTGTGTTGGAAGCTCAGCTCCTTCCCACTGAGCCCCAGAGCTCTCATTTATACTGCCTGAGAAATACCATAAAAACTGCCTGCTATTTATTGAAATTCACAGTTAACTGGGCATCCTGTATTTGCTACATCCAGTGCCCTTGCTGAGAAGGGAGACAGAGGAAAGGGAGGCCCATGCTCCTCTCTTCCCTGTAATGTGTCTGGTTACAATGCAAAGGTCAGTAACTGCTAATAGGAGAGAACCCTGGCTCCTCGCAGCAGACCCTGGACCTGTAGAGCTGTAGGCACGCCCCAGGAGGCCCAGCAGGTCAGGGGCATTTACAAGGCCCACACCGGTGTTCCTCAGGAGCCATTCATGGAGATCTCAGAGCTCTGGCCATGTTTATACACTGTCCTGTTTCGAGGTTTCTTTCCACCAGATCACCAACCATCCCTTAGCAAGAACCCCCTCAAGGTCTCCATGTGCAGAGGGGACCTCTGTCTGTGACTCACAACCCGGGCCCTCTTCCCCATGACCCAGCTCTGCTCAAGGGGGCAGATAGAGGAGTTAACAGCAAAGCAAATACCAAGTCACCCACAGAATATCTTATTTGCTTGTGGATTTTATCCATCCCAAGAAACCAACAACCAGAGGGCATCACTGCTGAACCTGGGAGTCTTGCTGTGAGGCCTGGCCATGTGGGGAAGCAACCTACACTCAGCATAGGAGACAGTCCTTGCTCCCATCAGTTGCAATGCAGGCAGTAGACTCTCCTCCACTCCCCCCACCTGAGGCTGGGGCGGACTCCATGTGTGGCATCCCTGGATGTCTGAGATCAAAGCTTTGTCGTGAGCCATCCAGTCTCTTGTCTCTTTAGTACGAGGCTACTCTGTGTGGATACACATCAAACAACACATACTGGGTCCCTCCCTGCCCCTGGGGAGGCAAAACATTGAGCAGCTCCGTCCAGGGACCACAGCTCTGGTGTCATGAGGACATCCCAAGGAGGTGGGAGAAGCTAGCCAAGTGATGGAGAGACTAATGGGAAAGTGTATCAGAGTGGGCAGAGCAAAGAGCATGTGCAAAGGCCAGGAGGATGAGGGGAGCCGGATGTAACTGTAGAGAGGTCAGCTGCACTTCCCAAGACCAACTCTGTGGGGTCTGTTGAAGAGTTTGGCGTTTAATGTACAAGCACTGGAGGCCACTGAGGAGCATTAAGCAAGGGAAGCTTGGGATCACAGTTTCAAATAGCCATGCTGGTGGAGAAGGACATGGATCGAGAGATGGGTGGGGGCGGATGGATGGATGGATGGATGGATGGATGCATGGATGGTTGGATGGATAGGTAGGTAGACAGGTGGATAGACAGAAGGATGGGTGGGTAGATGGATGAGTAGGTGGACAGATAGTTGAGTGGAGGTGTGGATGGACAGGTGAATGGGTGGATGGTTGGATAAATGGTAGACTGAGAGTGGCGCATGGATAGGGAGGTAGGTGGGTTCATGGAAGGCACCACGCTAGACACAGGAGAACTGTCACTCCACGGAGACGTCCTGGGACTGTAAACCTTCGTTGTGGGAAAGAAAGAAAGAAGAAGACCTACTCGGAAGCTCACTTAGTGAGGCAAAAGTCAGGAAGGATATAAAGGAGAAACAGCAGTACTGACCCATGAGGAGAAAATGAAATCATAGCTGATTAATCAGAGGATCAGTGTAAAGACCACTGTCAATCAGATGATGGGACCCAGAGTCACAGTGGACTCAACCACATAGAAGATCCTGAAGACGGTCCAGACAGGGTCAGTGCAAATGACACCACCAGTCACGATGGGCTCAACCACTTCGAAGATCCCGAAGACGGTCCAGACTGGGCAGAGCGTTGCTGTCCCTTAGGCCACTGTGAGTCAAAGACAACAGGATGGTGACTAACAATAACGTCGGTGGATTGGACTTTCCCATAAAAGCATTCCTATCTGTTATCCCTGTGCCCTCGTTACCCCCAAAGTGAGTGAGGTTGGGTAATGGAAAAATGGCTTGGGCCTCCCCGACTTGGGACTGCCTTAAGGAAGCCAGGCCCATGGGAGCCCTTACTGGGCAGTATGGGAAATACTACTTTGTTGTTGTTGTTGTTGTTATGTGCTGTCGAGTCATTTGCGACGCATAATGACCCTATGTACAACAGCCCTAAACTCTGCTCGGTCCTGTGCCAATCGCACTGCCTCTGACACTTCCATCCCGATTACCCCAGTCACCGAATCAATCCACCTCATAGAGGGTCTTCCCCTCCTACGCTGTCCCTCCACCCCCCCCAAGCATAATGTCCCTTTCTAAGGACCGGTCTCTCCTCACAACATGTCCAAAGTATGTTAGACGGAGCCTCAGAATCCTTGCCTCCAAGGAGCCACCCGGTTTCACCCTTTCCAGGACTTGGTGGGCCAAAGACACGGGCAGAGCATCCAGAGGGACCCACCCTGAGAGCAAGGATGTTGTCCCCACCCATGGTGACTCCTACCTGGACACAGACCTGCGAGCAACCCCAAGGCCAAGGCCACATGTTCAGAGTTTGGGTTTGTTTTCTAAGCTCCCAGGTGAGGTCACAGTGGAAAGGGTGTGATAGACCAGCGAGGCACAGCCAGAGCCTCAGCTCTGCCACCAGGGACAAGCCTTCAGCACCAGCCTTCTTCCCCAGTGTACTGTGTGCTGCCTCTCTGATTAAGCCCTGGGGCCACTGTGGTTTTCGACCTCCATGTGGTCTGTACAAGCAGGAGCAGCTGGGAACTGCCACAAACCACAGGTGACAGAACTCCCTGCTGGGGCCTGGGTCCCCGTGGTGCCTGCTCCAGCCCACCATCCCCATCTCTCCTTACCTGTCTCCCGCACTTATGGTGAAGACAGCTGCGTTCAGTGTGGGCGCCAGCCCAACTGTCCTCTTAGGGCCTTAATGGCCTTTCTCTGCTGAGTTGCTGGTAATGGGAAGTGAACTTGACACTGGAGACTCACTTGCCCTAAATAGACAAATGAAACCATCATTCTGCTGCATTTCTGGCTTCCCAGGTGCAAATATGTGTCACTTCTATAACTGATAGTTAAGGTGGAATTAACAGCACCAGAAAAGTTCTCCAAAAATAGACTTAATAACAGATGCAGTCTGCAATTATTATTTTTCTTTGGGATGTTAAAAAATCCCTTTTCACAAAGTTATTTTTTGCCTGGCTTAAAATACCCTCCACAGGCTCGGAGACTGCATCCTAGTGGCGAAGTGGCCACCCTGTTTGGCTGGCCCAGCTGAAACCTCTCAGCGGGGGCTCAGTGGATCAAGGCTGGGGTGTGCTGAGCTGAGGGGCCAGATGAAGGAGCAGAGAGCTCACCACCACCCTTCTCCCCATGGCAAGCACAAACCCAACAAACCCACTTGTTGTAAAAAAGCAGAAGTATCACTTGCTGAGTAGCCTGCACATACAAGAGGCTCTGCTGCCTGGAGCCTCAAACCTGGGCCAGGTATGACAGCTAAGAGGCAGAGGCGGGGCAGGTGGCGGGACAGGGGACAGGGGCTGGAGCAGGGGCCATTCTCTTAACGCATAACTGGGCTGTTAGAGTGACCCAGGTTAACCCTGAGAGGAATTGCTCAGAGGGGCGTGTCAGCGGACCTTGCGTCCTTCCTGTAACAGAGATATCATAGAGGGCTGTCCACGGACACAGATTCTTTTCTGGTGTCTGAGGTCACAAGTCCAGTTTTTAGGATGCCAGTTCTAGGGGAAGGTGTTCTCTCTGGGCAGTTCTGGACATAGGTCTTGTCTTCTTCAGCATCTGTAGGTCCACCTTTCCCTGATGAGAGAGCTTCCCCATCCCAGGACCTGGTCCCAAAGGGTGTGCTGCGCTTCTGCGTCTCCTGCCCTGGAGATACTGAGGTCCCCTCCCTTTTTATTTCCAGGAGACAGAAGAAGGGTGACAGATCTCAGTAAGGGAAACTCCTCTTTCATCAGCTCAGAGCTGTGACCTACTTAAAGGTACTGCATCCCACCCCAACCTCTTTGCAACCGATGGGCTGGTCCTGCTTTAGGCTGTGGTATAGGGAATGACTGCATCGTTACTGCCTGTGATCCTGCCTCATTATTGTCAGGCAGAGGGTTGGAACTGACCCATGCCTGACCCTCCAGCGGATTTTCAGAGGCAGTTAAATTCATGGGAGGAGACTGCCCAACCTTCTCCCTCGGAGCAGCTGGTGGATTTGAACTGTGTGCCTTTGTGTTTGCAATGTAGCACCTTACCACTCGGCTACAAGAGCCCCATTGTTAACATCACAGCGGTAGTGTTTTATAACATACAGGATAATTACATTATACTGACAACCATGGCTGAGCCACATTGAAACCTATTTTGGGAGTCAGAATTCAGTTCATGACAATATACTCATCTGTAGTTTTTAACTCAGTGGATGAGTATGTGACCCTTGAAGGTTAACTGGACCTAGGTTTGAATCCTACCATTGCTACTCATATTTTCAAAGTTTAGAAATATGTATCACTTTTTTTTTCATTTAGAATTAGAATAGTTCCAGAATTATAAAAAATTGAAAGATAGTTCATAGAAACTCTAAAATCCCGTTATCAAGAATTGAATTGTGTGTCCCCAGAATACAGGCCAGCTTGGCTGGGATGTGATCCATCCCTGTGGCATGGCCTGATGGGATCGATGAATCAGTAGGAAGGGTGTTAAGGTAGGAAGCAACACCTTTACTCAGATCACAGCTATGGTTCCATGTAAGAAGAGTTTCCCTGAGGTGAGGCTTGTATTATCCTTTAGCTTACAAGAAATGAAAGAAGAGAAAGGCTAGAGGAAAAGGAGGGGCTGGCCTTCAAGAAACCAGAGCCAGGAGTGTAGCCTGTGCTCTGGATCCGAGGACCCTGTGCTAAGAACCTCCGAGACCCAGGAGAAGACAGATGCCAATACACATGAATGCCAAGGGATGCTGAACCCATAGGAGTTGAAAGGGTTTAAGGACCTTCCCCAAAGCCAAGGGAGGGAGAAACCTTCCCTGGATCTGGTGCCCTAAACTAATGTCTAGCTTCTTAAACTGGGAAAGAATACCTTCAGTTTAGGGAAAACCATATGTCATGAGATTTCTGTTCCAGCATCACTACATATCAAAGAGTCTGGTGGCCCTTCTGTAGGGACTTGTGCTGATAACACAAAGGCCACTCCTCTCTTCTCTCTGCTGGTTCGAATCCACTAGCAGCTCTGCAGGAGAAAGATGGGCAGTCTCCTACCTTGGGATTTGTTAGCTGGGAAAACCACGGGAAGGGCAGCTATGAGTTGGTTCCAACTCGACCTTCATCAGGGTAGGCATGACGGACAGATTTTTAAGACACGCCTTACCCAGTGTCTGCTCTTGTTAACATCCTGCCTTCGCTGGGTGCCAAGGTTAAGGAACAAGAAGAGTGAAGGCAACTGTACTTCAGGCTTCAGCGGGACTTCCTGCCTGGTGTCCTTGTTCCCTTCTAGGATCTTGGCCAGGATCCTAGGGTAGGGAATGCCCCTCTGTCTCCTGCCAACTTCTCAGATCCTTGTGTCAGGTGTCTTTGCAGTTATGAGACATGCTGGTCAGATGTTTGTAGGTCTGGGTCTGATTGGTGCTTGTTTTGTTGTTAGACTCGACCTCTGGGTCTTTGGGAGGAAGATCACAGAGATGCCCTTCTTGTCACTTCAAGTCAAGGGTATAACCCAAGATGGATTAACTAGTAAACAGTACTCACTGGCTTACAGCCTCATCGCTTCGTGCCAAGGTCCCAGCCAGAGTTGGATTAGCCAGTGGGCACAGTACGCAGTGACTTCCAGCGACTGAGGTAAGGAACAGTTTGTACTTGGTTATACTAATCTGAACTTAGTTACACATCGTTGATGTGGTGAAAACCAGATGAAACCGTGCATTACAGATTAATAAATAAGCACAGCTAAGCCTTTGTATATCTCGCTGGATAACCCATCCCTTAAAGTACAGCCCCACTGAAGCTCCTTTAATCACCTGGCTGAGATGTGCTTACCAGATTTCTTTACTGTTAAGTTACTTTATTTCAGAGAGGGTTGAATTTTTTCTTTTCAGTGTTTCTGATGTATACAAACACTTCATAAATTCCATGCTCCAATTATTACTGGTTATTTGTAAGTCTTTCTCCTCATTGTGATTCATACCGCAACAGCAGAGAGAGGCCTTCCATTGGCCTTCCATCCACATCCTTAAGGCAGACTCTATTTTGAGAAGATAACTCTTCCCCGTTCAGGTGTTTAGTGTCTTAGAACCTGAGGAGCTCGCCCTCCAGGACCCTATTAGACAGTGTTCAGCTGCTACTCAGCAGGGCTTTCAAGGGCCCATCATTTCAGAAGCAGATGGCCGGTCCTGACTCCTAGTCTGTCTTAGCCGGGAAGCTCTGCTGAAACCACCATGGGTGACTCTTTCGATACTTGAACCACTGGAGTTATCTGTGTACCTACTATCTACGTCTATCTCTCTATATATATTCTAGCACCACAGTAAACGCAAGCCATCACCGTATAATAAACTCATAGAAAATAGACAAGGAGAAGCATGGCCTTTGAAGTGTGGTGTTGGCAGAGTACTAAATATACCGTGGACTGGAAGAGAACAAAGAACGCGACCGCGTGCTCCTTAGAAGCCAGGATGATGAGGCGTCACCTCACACTCTTTGGGCATGTTGGTCAGGAGTGACCAGTCCCAGGAGAAGGACGTCCCGTTTGCTAAGATAAAGGGTCAATGGGAAAAAGGAAGACGGTCTACAAAATGAATGGGCAGTAACTGCACAATGAGCTCACACAGCAGCTTGTAAGGACGGCACATGATGGGCAGGGTTCACTGGGTCATCCACGGGCTCTGTAAGAGTCAGACCTGGCTTGGTGTCAGTTGACAACAACATATATACAACAGAGCCCCCAGGGAAGGGACCTTCATGGAGCCCATGAATCGCCTGGAACAACTCCCAACGTCCAAGTTCATGAGAGTGCTGGTTGTGTGTGCCCACTGAGGCCACCCATCTTTGCTGAATCCTATACAGAAGTAGGATCTCCCTTCCCCTCAGAAACCATTGGCCACCAGCCTGGAGGACCGGCTGAGCTGCAGGCTCTGAGGGTGGACGGCCACCGTGCCAGCAGGGCTGGAGGCATGGTTGGCACTAAATGAAGCCAGGCGTAGCTTTCAGGGCGTCCCTGCCCTTCTAGAGTATTTCTCTCTGACCGGTGGCTCCACACTTTCCAGGGGGTCTGCCTTTTAAAATGGGATGGATTTAGTGCTAATAACGGCAACTGTCTAATGGCTGGTCCTGGCTCTAATTAAAGTGACAAAGAGAGGAGACAGACTAGACTTAGAGGGAAAGAGTTCTGCTTCCCTACAGCCCTTAATTAGAGAAGACGTGACGGGCTGGAGCAGGGAGCGTGGTCCTCACTGCCTCAGCTTGCAGGCTACCCTTCACTCACCACCGAGTCAGGCTGGCGCTGGGGGGCAGCCTCTGCTCCTGTCCCCACTGGCCAGCAGGAGACGAGGACTTCTGCTTGGGACCCTTTCCCTCCTGTCCTTCATCCTTCCTTTGCTCCTCTCGCCCTCAGGCCCCTCCTCTTCCTCCTGCTCTCCCTCTACCTCCTTCCCTCTCTTCTTTCTCCCTCCCTCCTTTCCTTCTCTCCATCCCCCCTCCCTCCCTCCTTTCCTTTCTACCTTCCCTCCAGATTGAGCCTCTGGCAGACAGGCCCCTTTCTTCCCAGAAAGGGAGGCACACCCATCTACCCCCAGTGCCCACATGGGTTTGCCTGGGAGTCATGCAATCTGTCTCACTTGCTTTCTCTCCTTCTTGCCCAGCAGACCTGTCAGCTCCAGTCCCCAGGGTGTGGGTGGCCCACTCAGTCTCAGGACACCACGTCCTCCCACTGGCCATCTTGCACCCAAGTGAAGCAGATGGCCAGTGCTCCCTGAAGGCGGCTCACAGCTTGGGAGTGGGCGATGGGAGCGAGGCTGAATCATGTGTGTTGGGGTGGCCATAGCCCCAAGGGAGGACCCCAGCAGGACATGGTGAGGATGCTCCTGACCGTCTGTACAGCCAGGGCCAGGGCTGGGGCTGCTGGGGGATGAGGACACTGGTCCATTTGAATCTCTGCCACAGGAGTCAAGACGTCCACCCATAGGTGTAAATCCCCAAAAGGGAGCTCTGGTGGCCTGGTGACAAGAAGTCCCCCCGTAGGGATGAAGCCCAAGGAAATAGAAACATGTCCACACTGAGACGCAGACACAGACGTTGATTTCAGCACAGTTCACAATAGCCTAAAAGGGGGAACAGCCTCTGCCTTCCAGCTGGTGGACGGAATGTTGTCGGTCCCATGGTGAGCTCATCAGAATGTGCAATAGTGTTTAGTTATCAAAAGAAGTGAAATCTATCTCACGCTCTGGTGTGGCTGGACCCTGACATCATCCTCAAAGAAGCCAGTCATGAGGGACACATATCACACAATTTCATTCAAATGAAGTGAAGTCCCACAGCGGACGCCGCAGGGAGCTACAGCAGCCGAGTGACAGGGAGCTGCACTGCCACCTAAGAGGCACGTGGTTCAAATCCACCAGCAGCTCCACAGGAGAAAGATGGGCAGCCTCCTCCTGGACCATTTACCAAATCTGAAAGTCCACTGGATGGTCAGCTATGAGTCAGTTCCAACTCAATGGTACACAACAACAACAATAACAGTGGATGCCCCCAGGGCGGGAGGAGTGGGGAAAGGTGGCAGTTGTGTGATGAGGTATTCAAAAAAAGACGAGGGAGGCACAGCTCCTTGGGCACACCCCAAATCACAGCGGCCCACACTCTGAGTGGGTGAAGCATGCGGGGCAGGAGTCAGACTTGATGAGAAGCTGGTGGGGAGGCTCTCGACAGCGCTTTCACCCACGCACAGCACGCAGCTGTTCCCACGTGCACATATATATAGACACGCACAGGACCCCTTCTTATCAACCATAAAAGACACAAGCAAAACTCAACCTGACCGCCATCACCCCAAGGAGCTCTCGGTGCTATTCCTTCCAGAACTGCATGTTAATTCTTCTGGCAATTGAAGGCATAGTCGGGATTCTTCAGAGGCAGAGAGGATACCACGTGGACTTGAACCATATACGTTTGTGTTTGCAGCTCATTTCCTCACCACTAAGCCAAAAGGTTCATAAACTCAGCTGCGATATTGTCTGTGACTACGTTTTGAAGACCAGGAGCTTCGAGAAGCTGTGATTTACCAAAATTAACTTAATTGGGCCATAACCATTAAGCAGTAGTACAACAGAGAAAAGTCTGAACTTGTTTAGGATTTCATTTTACTTTGATCCACAATCAACACTCATGAACACAGTAGTCAAGTAATCAAAAAACATGTTTCACTGGACAAATCAGCTGGCAAGGGCCTCATTAAAGTGTGAAAAAGAGCAAGGATATTGGTTTAAAGACTAAGGTGCACCTGATCCAAGCCATGGAAGGTTTAGTTGCTTCATATGCATTCAAAAGGAGAGCCAAAGAACTGATGCTTCTGAACTGTGGTGTTGGGGAAGAGTCTTGACCACACCATGGGGGTCAGAGAGCAAGCCCGCCTGGGAGGAAGAGCAGCCAGCTGCCCGACAAGCTACAAAGGGGATACTAGTCTCATATATTTTGGACACGTGAGGCAGGGCCAGTCAAGGGGGACGAGGCCTTGGGAAACGACATGCTCAGAATAAGGGGGTTGAAATCCTCCCAGAGATGGAGTAGTGACACAGTGGCTGCAGCCACGGTTTCAAGCACAGCAGAGACTGAGGGTGGTTCAGGACCAGGAAGGGTCCGTCCTGCTGCGCATGTGTGAGTGAGAGATGATGGATGGCACCTGACAGCAAAGTGCGCGGTGAGGGGGCGCTGGTGTCACCATGGCAAGGGCTTAGCTACCCTCAAGTGCAGCTGCTGGAACCCACCAGCAGCTCCACAGGAGAAAGATGTGGACTTCTGTGGAGACCCCAGCTTTGGAGCCGCTGGGAAGAGGTCTAACCTGTCCTACCGCGCCGCTATTGGTGAAATCAGCTCAACTCCTGTGGTTCAAGAAAGGAGTGCCTGACGGGAGATTCACGCCAGGCCTGAGTCTGGAGCCTTCCACATCGTTGGGGAGAAGTGGGGTGAGGACTCAGTGGATGACCCAGATCTGGAGGGGCTGGGAAAGGTGGTGACCATCTGGTTTCCCTTCAGCCGCACACACACCTGGTCACTTGGTGCACACCTGCTGGCAGGCACCCAGGTTGGGTGGCTGGTTCTTGACTGTAGATTCAGCCAAGGCCATGGATTTGCCCACAGACTTTTGTGCAGGCCAGAGTGGGTTCCCGCTTCCTGGAAGCTGGTGGAGCTGGGAGGAAACTAAAATCAGAGGAACTTTCTGGAATTCAGAACAGGGTCTGGCAGCAGGTCAGGTCAGCAGGGCTGCAGAGGAGATGCTATGAGTTCTGGGGGAAGAGCGTGTTCCCATAGGTGTGGACTGCACAGAGGGTGCTTTGGTCCCCAGGAAGAACACAGTACTCCTCTAGTTTAGGTGCTGTGAGAAGAGGAAGAGCCAAGTACCCTTCTGAGCTGAAGAAACTGAGCTAAAGAATCCCCAAACACAGCAGTGCCCACAGCCGCCTGGCCACATGAGGTCAGATAGGCCCAGGGAGCACTGCCTGACTCCATGAGAAGGAAGGAACCGGGAGCCTGGGGGCAGGGATATCCTCGAGGACCTCCTATAAACGGCAGCACCTCCTCCAGGAAATGCCCCCTGCGCAAGTACCAGCTTCAGGGGCTCCCTCGATGCCCTCTGTTCAAGTGTGGGTCAGTTCCAGAGGTGCCCAGGGCTACTAGTGTTGTTGTCACCTGATGGGATTTCTGCAAGGAGGAGAGGAAGACAGTGAAGGAGGGAAGCAGAGGGAAGGGAGGAGGGAAGGAACGAAGGAAGGAAGACAGAAAGACGTGGAGGGAGGGAGGGTGCAATGGTGGGAGGATGGAGACAGTGAGGAAGACACAGGAGAGGGAGGAGGGTGGGGAGGAGCGCTGTGGCGTGTGCTGTGACTCCCCCAGCTGTGGTGGGGAGTCCCCCCAGTACCTGCCAAGAGGACTCGCTCCATCACAGAGCTCCGATGACACGAGTCAGCAGGTGCTTACAGAGGTGAGCTTGACCACCACGCCTGACCTTTCTTCCAAAGGTCCCCAGACCTGCCAGCACCCCCCACGAGAACGGAGCAACTCCCACCACTCTGTGCCCCCCCCCAGATACCCTTCAAAGAGCCCTGAGCCCTGGTCCCAAGGCCTCATTGCCCCCAAGGTATCGGAGGGTAGACCACGAGGAAGGACACCTAGGATTCTCTCGTCTGGGGCCAGGCTACCATTCCCATTCACAGAACATTCGTGGAGACGGCGCTAGTTCCTCTTAAGAGAAGCTTTTCCTGGAGTGGCAATTTCAGAGCCATTGACTGAAGTGACAGCCTTCCTTCATGCTGAAATTCTTCCCTCCTTCATGTTGAAATCCCTTCCCTCCTTCATGCTGAAATCCTTCCCTCCTTCATGCTGAAATCCCTCTGTCAGTGCTTCTGCTGCACTAGAAGCAGAGAGTGTTTCCCGAAATAGATCAAGAAAGTGCATCGGCGCGAGGGCAGTGGGGGTGAGGGCAGGGCGCCAGCAAGGCCCGCACCCCGCGGTCAGCTGGGCTGGGTGAGCATGCGCGGCAGGTGGGGGGCTTGGGACTTCGGTGGTGGTACACCCTTGGACCTGTGCTTCTCGTAGAGGACTGGCCAGGAGATGTGATGAGGGATTTGTTCGGAGGATGCTGGGCCCTCGGCCTGCAGGCTGGGGCAGAGGGCCAGAGAAATGGAACCCGGGGCCAGCGGGTCACAGGTCTGGCACGTGTCCTGGCTGACACTTGATGGGGCATCCCTCAGCAGTTTCTACTAACTGGGTCCTTACTGCCCAGCATTCTTCCTCAAGCAGAGTGGACATCGGTGCACACGGACATCAAGACAGCTGTGAAGTTGACAGAGGGCAGCTCTTCAGAGGAGTGTGGACCGCAGGGCAACTACTCCACTTCTTTGTCCGTGTGGGCCTGAGAGCCTCCTCCCCAGCTGCACATTGCTATTCAGACAACACTAACCGTCGGCGCTCCCACTGCCACATGGGAGAGCACGTTCAACGGCTTAAAGCTAATGCTTTCGTACCAGAGCCTCTACGGGCTGGGCAGATGCCATGATCTTCCTTTGCTGAGTGTCAAAACAGAGGAGATAGAAAACAGCGCTCTGGAGCCCATCAGAGACGAGTTATCATCCGCGAGAGCAGGGAGGCCCCTTTGCAATTCTCGTGCAGTGCAGTTGTGGGTGCCCATGAAAGACGAGGGAGCCTCTCTGTGGTTCTGATTCTCGTGCAGTGCCATTGTGGGTGCCCGTGAACGACGAGGGACCCTCACTTGAGTTTTTGAGCTGATGTTTTGGTGAAATGATCTAAAAGATGGATGTTGATACTTAAAGAGCGGAGCAGTTTCAGTGGGGGCTCTCCTCAGGATCCGCCTCTGGCCAAGTGCCCAGGGGTCTCTCTCCAGCAGTAACTGGTGGAGAAGGGCTTGCACCTCGTACTCACCAAGCCACGGCGCTTCAGTGGAAGGCCAGTTGGACAGCACCAGGTCGTTGGTAGGTGCCCTGAAGTCACTCCTGTGCCAGCCCCACCACTGTCCTTCATAACAAGGTGTCAGCTAACTCAGCCCACTGCCCTGAGTCAGAGCCAGCCCACAGCTGGCCCTGCTGGGTTTCTAGCCTCACAAAACAGGGATACTTGGGTTCAGGGACAGGACCCTGGCCTAGGGGCAGCCTGCCAAACCCCGGGGAACAGAACCCCTTTCCTCCATGATGCACACACCCCCATCAGGCCCTCCTTAGTCATGTGGGTGATGCTGACATCACAACCACCACCTCCAACCCCACTCCCAACTTCCCTCTCCCCAGTGCCACAAGAAGCCAGTGAGATCAGGGAGGGAGGGGGCAGCTCCACCAGCCGAGAGCCGCATTGGTGGGTGGTCTTATTAGGTCAATTTATTACCTGGGATGTCCGCTCCAGCCAAATTCATTTCAAATTCCTTAAACTGAAAAATGGCTCTGGGGTCCCCTGCTCTTGGAGCCCGTGACTGTCAACTCACCTTTGGGAACCTTCTCCTGGGACCTGGCTGGGGCTGTGGCCACTTGTAGTGACAGGAGTGTGGTCTGAAGACCTTGGTTCTGATCCCTGAGACCTCTGGGTCTGACCTGCTGGGGAGACTGTGGATCACGCTGTGGAGAGGCCAGAGTAGAGACGCTTCTGTGTGGAAAGAGACGCTCTTCAAAGGAAGGACCCGAGACCTTGTCTCACCCACGGTGTCGGAGGACCAGTTCCTGCAGGACATCATGCTCGGCTGAGGGTCAGCATATAGGGGCAGGCTGCCAATGTTGGATGAACCCAGTGGCTGCACTAGGGGCTTCATCATGGTGGGGATTGTGAAGAGGGTACAGGGACAGGCAGGGGTCCATCCCATTGCGAATAGGGTCACTATGGGTCAAGGCTGGTCCGAGGAAACCTACTAACAAGCAAAGGAAGGGCCCTATGGAACAGAGAGAGACCGAGGGCACAAGCCAGGGCTGCCTGAGTCGGCTCAGCACGCTTGCAGCACGATGTCCTTCAGGAACTGGCCCTTCGGACATGTGTCCAAGGCCAGTGAGCCCACAGTCCCTGAGGCGGAGACGTTAGGGGGAACTTGGGAGGGAGCTGGCTTCCCAGTGAGTGTCAGGGTGAGACAGGCAGCCCACTGACCCCTGCCCTTCCTCGGGGTCAAGTACAGCATCTACTGGTCCCACTTCTAATTTTATGAACTCAATTACATGAACACACTTTCTTGGGAGAGCCCACCTCTCCCCAGGGGGTTAATGATGGGGTCTGGTAACAGCTGGGCTCAGGAGGAGTTGGGGCATCCGCTCCAGAAGACAAATGACACTCTAGACCTTGCTCACTGAGGACCATGACAGGATTTGAGGTGACCCACCAATGGTAGCCATCTGCCTCCTCCCTATCATGAGCTGTCCACCCTGAATCCCTGCAGGTGGGTGGCATCACTGCCTGACTCTTCCCGGCTGGAGGGGTTTTCGGGGTCCCAGGTGCCCACGAGGTCCTGTTTCTTGGTTGTTCTGTGGTCACTTACTGAGCATATGTTCTCTAAGGAGCTGCCATGTCCCGGGCCTTGTGTTCAGGGAGACATGTAGCAGGAGGGTGACAGACAGGTGGCCTCTGTCTGCTGTCTGGACGAAAGCCCTGCCTGAACTCTGGGCCTATCCCAGCCCCCACAGAGCCCCAAGCCCTGACTGAAAGCACCATCAGCCTGGGACCATGGGCCTGACCTCTAATGGGGCAGAGGTGACCTCCCAGACACCAGTTCCCAAGGACACGGCCCACACTGCCCTTCTCCTCAGCTCACTCTCACGGGGTCTGGGAACGGTGGTTCCTGGCTGAATGTTAAGCTGGCATTTCCAGAAAACCTGCTCACGTGGGATTTGGGACTTAGACGCTAGAGCTGAGGCGTGTAGCCGGGCAGACGGGCAGAGTGCCCCACTCTCCCTGCACGGCTTTCTTCCCTGAAGCCAGGTCTGGCGGGGAATTCACTCAACACGATGGTAATCAGATGCTTCTGGCGATAAGCCTCTTTCCTCCGGGGATTTCGGAGCATTTTCACACTGGAATGAGGCTTTCCAGCAGATTGGCCTCCGCCAGCAGGTCACCCCTGAGTGTGTGCTGCGCATACCGGTGACAGCAGCAGTGAAGGGGTGGGGTGGAGCCGGCCTGTGTGGGCGCCCAGAAGGAGGCAGGCGGAAGGGGCAACTTAAAGAAGAGGTGCGACCAGGGAGCCCTGGTCCTTGGACTCCTGGGCTGAGGCTGCCTCCCCTGCACCCAGAAACCCTGCAACAGGAACCCCAACACAGCCCTCCATTCCTGCCTGGGACCCCAACTTGGGAGACCTCTCTCTGACCCTTTTTCAGCCTCTCACCTTGTGTCCTCCCTTTCCAAAGCCATAAGACAGGTGGGCAGCAGGACTTGAACCAGGTGCCACAGTCATCTCCGAAACAACCTGTTGTAGGGACATCCCACTGCCCCCAGGTGGGGGGACAGGATACAGAAGGGCCACAGTGAGGGCGTCTTCTGACCCATTTCGGACATGAAGAGATAGAGGAAAGACACAGAGGGGCCTGTTAGAATAGCGGGGCAGGGTCCTGGCGTCCCTCCCTTGCTCACCGCCTTGCCCTCTGTGACTCTGAGTTCACACTGCCTGTGACAGCGTCATCGGAAGGCAGTCACGGGGCCTGCATGCCCTGCCTCTCCCAGGCTACAGGTACCCACAGAAGGCTTCCATGCCTGAGCTCGCCTCCTCCTCACCTGCTCAGAGTGGGCCCGGAGCTCTGACTCTCATCATCCTGCCCCTCACGTACAGGAATGGACCCCCTCCCTCCTCTGCAGATACAGGGCGAGTGCTGTTTACGCTAACCCCGGAATCCTCACCTGTTTCCTGCCTTCCAGGTCCACCCTGCCAGGAAGACGGGAAATACCCCATCTCCACCCTGCCTCCCTCTGCTGGAGAAGAGCATTGAACATACCCATCCCATGGACCGCCAAGAGAACAAAGAGCTCTGTCCTGGAGAGGGTGAAACCAGGGTGCTCCGAGGAGGCGAGGATTCTAAGCTCTGTCTCACATACTTTGGGTATACTGTCAGGAGGGGCTGGTCCTTGGAGTAAGACATCATGCTTGGAAGGGTGGAGGAGCAGTGCAGGAGAGGAAGACCCGGGATGAGATGGATTGACTCGGTGACTGTGGCAATGGAGTCACGTGTATTGGAGACAGTAAAATTGTCTCAGGACAGGGGAGGGTTCAGAAGGTCGTTCTTATAAGGTTGTTATGAGTCGTAGTAGATTTGTTGGTGCCTAATAACAGCAACGGGTCCTACAGGTCAAGGTGAGATGGAATTGACTCACCAACAGGGAGTTGTTCTAACTGGAGAACAGGATCCCTAGAGCAAAGACAGATAAAGAGAAAACGTGGGCAGTGATGAGATCCCCTCCCACCCACCACTCCAGTGGGGCCAGGTGGAGGCTTAGCACCTCATTTCACAGCAAGGAAACTGAGGCACACAGGAGGCAGAGAGTGCCAGGCACTCCAGCAGCGCTGTCAGGAAACCACAAAGGCAGGCTGAGCTCAGAGAACGGGGGGCTCACTGCACAGGGGCTCACAGGACACGGAGGGCGGGGCTGTCACAGGACACGGACTCTGAGCCCGAGGCTGTCAACACCCACGAGCTGCAGGAAGAGCAAACACATCAGCCTTGGGAAAGTGCAGCCAGGGTGCCCCTTAGGCTCCAAGGTGGAGTGACATCAACTCACTAGCTTGGGTGTGTCGTTAGGTCCCTGGAGGAGGACACCATTGCGCTTGGGAAGGTAGAGGTCAACAGAGAAGAGGAACGAGTCAACGAGATGGACACCACAGGCCAGGCCAGGTCATGTGCTGTGTGTGATGGGCCTCTAGGAGGGTGAGTCGACCCCACAGGACCTGCACACCCCCACTCCTCATGCCAACGCATCACCAGGCCTCCCACAGAGAAGCTGGTGGCTGGGTTTCCACGGGCAGCTGATGTTAGACCGGCTGTGGACGAGGTGACCCCGCGAGCCCTGGTGGCTGGTGTCGGCTGTCCCACTTCTCTCTGCTGGAAGGCATGCTCCTGCAGGCCCCCTGGCAGGGGGAGGGCCCCACAGCCCCTTGGGTGGGCCTCAACACAGCAGAGCAGGGGGTCACACAGCTGGAGAGTGGCTCAGCTCCGTCTCTCTATTTGTAGCCAGTGGCCAGGCGGCCCTGCTAATCAGGACCTTTATTCATCGCTGTGCTTGTCAAGAACCTTGTCCTTCTGGGGCGAGAAGAGCCGCCTCACAGCTGGAGAGTTGAGTGAGGCCTTCTCCCATCTCACACCCCTGTCCTAACCAGGTGCAGAGACTGGCAGGCGTCTCCTTGAAGTGGAAATGCTGACCTACATGACAGAAAGAGGGCCAAAAAAAAGGACAACAAACAGGACTTGTTCCCAGAAACTCTGACAACATTTGGCCAGCCTGGTGCCCGCTCACCCCATGTTCACGTGACACTGTCCACTGCAGGTCAGCCAGGAAGGGGCAACACTGGCAAACACCACCTCACCCCAGGTAGAAGTGCACCTGAGAAGAGGAGCCCAGAAGGTTCCAGAAAGCTTCTCATGGGAGGATCGTGGCTCTGGAAGAGGGGGAGTCAGACTAGGAGGGCAAAGAAATCAAGCAGCTGATGGATGTGCAGGTGTGCAGACTCTGGGGCCGGGAAGAAAACTCTCCCAGGGCACCAAGGTCAACGCCAAAGACGGCGAGTCACATGAACAAGTGGCTCCCTTACGTGGAGAGAAGGACGGGTCATGTCCATGGTTTCCACCTCAGAACCAATCACCCCAGAGTCACGGTAGGTTAGGTGCTGGGCTGCTAACTCGATGGTTGGCAGTTCGAATGCCCCTGCTGCTTCACAGAAGGAAGATGGGGTGTCTCCTCCTCGGACACCAACGGGGATTACCGTGAGCTGGAACTGACTCCCAGGACACAGGGTTTGGCTGGGCTTGAGAATCAGAGATGGTGAATTTGAAAGTCAGTGAAAAAGTGCAAGGACCCTCAGTGAGGGGGTTTGACGCAGCGGCTGTAACCACGAGCTCAGATACAAAAATGCCTGCCGGGTTGGCCCTGGCCTGGGGAAGGCCCCGGCCTGGGAACGGCTCCGGCCTGGGGAAGGCCCCAGCCTGGGGACAGCTCCGGCCTGGGGACATCTCCAGCCTAGGGACAGCTCTGGCCTGAGGACAGCTCCAGCCTGGGGAGGGCTCTGGCCTGGGAAAGGTTTCGTTCTGGCGCAGACAGGACCACGAAGGGTTTGGAACTGATTCAGTGACGCCACGAGAACAAGATTGTAAGGAGCCCTCGTGATGTGACAACTGTACAATTGCCTTTTAACTGCAGGGTTCTGGGCGGGGGGGGGGGGTGTGAGGGAGAAGACCTGGCAATCTGCTCCTGCAAAAATTGGTGGTGGTGGAGGAGGTGTTGTTGTTGGTGTTGGTGGAGGAGGAGATGGTGGTGGTGGTGGAGGTGGCAGTGGAGATGGTGGTGGAGGAAGAGGAGGAGGAGGAGGAGATGGTTGTTGTGGTTGTGAAAGAGGAGGTGGTGGTGGTGGTGGAGGTGGTGGTGGTGGTGGTGTTGTGTACCATCAGGTTAGAACCAACCCATAGCTGACCCTCCAGTGGGTTTTTAGAGGCAGTTTAATTGGTCGAGAGGAGATTGCCCATCTTCTCCTGTAGAGGATAGAGCAGCTGGTGGACTTGAACTCTCTGGCTTCAGGATTGCAGTGCAGCTCCTTACAATTAGGCCACCAGCGCTCCCTGTAAAGATTACAGCCAAGGAAACCCTATGTGGCCGTTGGACTCTGTCACAGGGCTCATTTTGCATCAGAATAGACTCTGCAATGACCATTATGCGACAGGGCAGTGGTGGTGAATTCCTGTCTTCCATGAGGGGGGTGGTTTGATGGCAGTGACAGTGACACCCTGTAGCCATGAGAGGAATAACAGACACTGAAGCAGTACCTCACAAATCCCTCACCCATCCTCCTGACCCTGGTCAGGGCATCAGAAACGAAGCTGCCATCAGGTCCGGCCAGCCGGGCTTGCGCTGTGACCACAGAAGGAAAGGGGCCAGTCCCGCTCCGCCCTCACAGCCACTGCCCCCGTGAAGTCCACTGCTGCGGCCCCTTCCTGAGGGTCTTCCTCTTTCCCCTGACTGTTTGCCAAGCTTCATGTCCTTCTCCAGGGGTTTGTCCTTCCTGGGGACATGTCCCGAGTAAGTGAGATGAAATCTTGCCGTCCCTGCTTCTAAGGATCCTTGAGGCTGCATTTCTAGGGCCAATTTTTTCCATTTTCTGCCAGCCCACTGTCAATAGTCGTCACCAGCCCCATAATTCAGAGCCATCAATTCTTCGATCTTTATTCCGCATCCACCTTTTGCGTGCAGATGAGGTGACAGCACAGCCTAGCTTAGATCAGGCACCTCGACTCCTCAAAGTGACGTGTTTGCTTCTAAACAAAACAGGCCGCATCGTGGAAATTGTCATTGCTCAGAGGAGCCTGAGGGAGCATGGTGAATGCGATGTAGGCTCCTGGGGCAGAGAAAGGAGGAAGGGAGAGAGCTAGCGAGTCCAGTGTGGACTACCTGATCATCATATTGGTATCCGCTCACCCCCCACTGCCAGCTCCCCGGTGACTGTGTGCGACAGAGCAGGCCCGTGGGTTCCCAAAGCTGTTCGTCTTAACAGAAGTAGATTGGTCCGTCTTCCCTTCACTGAGCCCCTGGAGGGTTCAAACCACCGCACGTTCAGTTAGCAACTTGGTGTTTAACCCACAGCCCCGCCAGGAAGCCTCTTGGCCCCGAGGTGGTGAGAAACAGAACACGCTAACATGAACTGTTAGAAACAGAGGTTGGGGGGTGGGGGGATATAGGTGTCCCCTAAGTGTCCTAGTTCATGGCTGTCTTCTTGTAGATCCAAGTCTGTCCGACACACAGTTAACGCACTCAGCCACTAAACAGACGTTTGCAGGTTTGTGTCCACCTGGAGGCAAGTCAGAGGATCCACTTCCTGGATCTACTGAACTGTGGCCGTGGGGTCAGGTGCGTGGGAGATGGTGGGATTGGCTCAGGACAGGACAAGCTCCAGAGCCGTTGTTCATAGGGGCAGAGCCGACTCGTTGGCACAAAACAACGTGGAGTGGGATTCGTTCCGGCACATCTGTGTCAAGTTCAGTGGTAACTGCTGGTTATTACAAAACTGTTCTAAACCCCAAAATCAATGTAAAATGAAGAACCCACACTGTGCTTGGGTCCCTCTCTCCAGACAGCCTTCTAGCCCTTCCTAGCCCTCTGCTCGCATGGGTACCCCTTGCTTCAGTCACCAAGCGGGCCTGGGTGCTGAAGGGAGGGCACAGGCTTCGGGACAGGGTGGACTGGACACACTGTGGAGACTGTGGACTTTGGCCAGGTGAGGGTGCAGTGGACTTTGTGGGCTGGGACTGAGTCCAGAGCCACGGGCTGGGATTAAAGGCTGAGCCATGCTAAGAGCTGAGCCACATGGCATCTCAGAGCTGTCTCTCCCTGGCTCACTGGGCCAGACCCCACTGTCCCTGCTCCTGGGTGTGTCTGGACCACAGCAGCCATTCCGGTATCCGCCTGGACAAGGCTTGGAGACAAAAGGAACTCCTGTGTTGGGCAAACAGGTCTACACTGGGTCCTCACCAGCATGACTCCAGGTGCCAGCGTGTCAAATGGCACCACCCCTTAGGAGCAGCCCACCCCTCTCCCTCATGACCTAGCCTGGTCAGAAACTTCTGTGTTCTGGCTAGAACATCCCAGACATCAAGGCCGACCATGCTTCTCAGGGAGATTTTCCATGGCGTTCTCCACAGGCTGCAGCCCGCTTCCTGCTGCAAATGAGTATGAACTATGACAACCAGAGCCAGTGCTGGTCTCATGAATGTGCAGCTTCCCCACCTCTGCCCCACTTCTCTCCTGGGGGATACCTCCCTGGGCAGAAGCCCCCAGCACGTCTGGGTGTGTGGAACGTGGGAGCGCGTGCACACACACACACACACACACATACACACACATTTCTCTCCATGGGCCCCCAGCATCCCCAGGGACCCTGCCAAGGAGGGAAAGAAAGCTTTCTGGATGCATCCCCTCCCCTCCATCCACAGAAGCGGCTCCGGGATGGAGGCACGGAGCCCAGCTGTTGCCTCCACCAGCCATGGGTCTGTTCCGGAACAATCTGGTGGGCGATGGTGAGTGTGGGGGCATGGACAGCTCTCCCGGCATCGTTGCTGCTAGCTGCCATAGAGGTCAGAGAGACAGGCGCTGGGTGCCTGTGCCCACAATGGTGGGCTTGTCATTGCTGTCCCAGACATAGTCCATCTGGTATCATGGAGGGAGTGGGTATCCAAAATGTCCCTGAGGCCAGAAGGCCACTGAAGACCGAGCCACAGACTCCTTCCCCACCCCACCCTGTCCTGCTCCTCTGCTCGACCCCAGCCCAGCCTGGCGAGGACCTGCCAGATGGAGAAGGATCTTCTCTGCTTGGACTAGTCACCGAGGGTGAGCAAGGACTCCTGATTAAAGTGCAAGCTACCCATGCACAGCCATGTTTATCGTGGCTTTGTTCACAATAGCTAGGAGCTGGAAACAACCCAAGTGACCATCAACAAACGAATGGATAGAGAAACTCTGGTATATTCACACAATGGAATACTATGCAGCACTGAAAAACAAGGAACTCATGAAACATTGTTCAAAATGAGTGATCCTGGAGGACATTATGCTGAGTCAAGTATCTCAGTCACCAAAGGACAAATACTGCATGGTGCCACTGTTGTAAAACAGGACTGACATCGGGGTTGGGGGGAGACTAAAAGGTTCAATAATGTATACTGCACTGAAACAGATGAGGGAGAAACTGTTTAAAAGGGATATGTGATTAGGTATTTTTGTCATGACAGGAGTCTAGAGCGAAGGCTACATGGTGGAGTGGACCTGGGGGGAGGGATTGTAAAACAATGAAAGAATTTTTCTTTTCCTTTTCCAAGAGGGTAGTGTACCGGGGGTCAAGGTTGGGAGGGGAGAAAAGTGCAACAATGAATGAATGCAAACCCAAAGTCTCTGTAAATTTTCATTGAAATAAATAATAAATTTAAAAAAATAATAAAGTGCAAGCTACCCACACGAGTGCACACACGCATATGTGCAAATGAGGGAGCACGTGCTTTCACACAAAGCACACACACACATGCACACGCAGGCACACACAGCAGGCTACTGTGCTCACAGATATGTGTAGATGCACACACGCATGCACACGCAAGACAGGTGCACACACAGCACACAGCAGCCCCGTACAGAGGCCCCACACGATCGGCTGTCCCACAGTTGTTCTCGCAGGCAAGCCTTACGCAGTGTACCCGGTGGCAGTGGTGTGGTCAGGAAGCGGGCCCCGGAAACCTGCGGGCAAGCAGGACAGGAGATCAGGAAGCCAAGCCAGGTGCTGGCAGGTGGAGCTTGGCAGCAGGACCGGCAGCCTGACTTGCACTGGGGCCTGGAGCATGGCCCGGGCCTCGGGGTTCTGGTGAGCTGGGCCCCACAGTAGGTGTGGCTGGGCTAGTGTATTCTGGGGCGTCGTGGCATTATTATCTGTCCAAACGCTAAAGCCAGTGCTCTCACGCAGTGGCTGTTAATGGCCTTTCTTGGGAGGGGCCTTTCTGGGTGAAATATCAAGTGAGCAGCCCTAGTCCCGCCGTGCTCACTTCTGAAGCATCCTGGGTGCATGTCTTCCGAGTGTTTTTCTGGCAGCCCATTGTCTAGTCAATATTCTCTGTCAATACCCACAGTTTAAAGCGTCAATTCTTCTGAATTCCTTTTGTGGTACCCAGTTTTTGCATGCTTTGAAAACCCACGGCTTAGTCCTCAAGCCTTACTTATCAAAGTGACATTTTTGCTTTTTAAACATTTAAAGAGGTTCTTTACAGAAGATTGACCCAAGGCAGCAAATAGTTCAATTTCCTGAACGCTGCCTCCACGGTCATTGATTATCGATCCAAGTAGAATAAAATCACTGGGCCTTCGATTTCTTCTTCCCTTGTCATTGTGTTCCTTGGATGTGAGGATGGTGGCGTTTGTTTTGGACAGGTCACCGGGAGAGATGGCCTGTTAAGAAGGGACACTGTGGTCGGGGTCACGGTGAACGAGGCAGGCCCTGGTGGGGTGGGCGGACTCAGCCGTTGGACCGGTCAGCTCACACACCCAGTGAGCATGAGCATGGGCGGGACCGGGCAGTGGCTCGCTCTGCTGCCCACAAGGCTGTGAAGAGTCAGGTTCAATGTCAACTAATAGCAGCAAGGAAACCAGGTGCAGCGTTCAGGTACAGGAGAGCCCAGCCCAGGCGAGGGTGAGGGGGTTGAGCCACTGAGAAGAAAGCACTTTCCTCAGAGGCCAAGGGCTGGTGTTCAAACAAGAAAGAAGCCTTTATGATGGGAGGGGAAGGGAAAGGCAGCTCCTGGATCAATACATGAGTTAGTTGATCTTGATTTGCAAACCTTGTGTCTCCAGTTCGACCTGCATGCATTAGCCAGCTGCACGTACGTGTGTCTGGAATCCATCAGCATCCCCCATCCCCGGCCTGGCAGGGAGGTGTCCCAGGGTGGGGCGGGGAGGGACAGCATCATTGGAAAGGCCTCCGGGAAGGGCATGCAAGGATGCAAACACGCATGCATTAATGAGTGCACACCTGTGTGCACACACCGTGAGTACCCACACACTCTCCCACGCACACACACAACACGGCACATGTGCAGGCAGGTGCCATGTTCACAAGGCCCCTCGATGCACCCCTGCCGGTCCACCTGCGCACCTCAGCCACGAGGCTCTGCAACCTGCCCCCCTGCCCCACTGCGCCACACAGCCTCTAGGCCGTTGGCAGTCCCAGGGTGACTCCCAGGGGTCTGGCAGTGCTGGCTCTAAGGAACCGCCTCTACGTTGGGGTGTATAAGGTACCTGGGGTGCTGTGGAGGAAACACCTCTCTTCCCTCAAGCTGGAGAAAGGGCTTGGGGTCCCGATCCCACTCAGCTTTCAGGGTTGTGAGAAGACTGAATGCCCAGGAGAGGACAGGGTGTGTGAGGATGTCCCAAAAGAGTACAGGCTCCATTCTGCCCTGGTCACGCCATGCAGATGGCACCTGTGGGTAGCAGGCCCAGGAGGGCGATGAGCAGAGGGAAGGTGACAGGCACACACACACACACACCGGCACGTGCCATCTCTGCCGGGACCATGATGCTGCTTCCCGGGAGCACTGACTCTGTGCCAGGCACTGTACCGGGAGCTCTGCCAGCATGCCCACTCCAGCACCTCCACCTGAACTGTGTCACAGCCCCTCGTGCTAGCCGGGAAGCTGAGGCTCAGGGCAGTGTCACCACACAGGGTCAGCAGTGGACATCCGAGCTCCAGTAAACTGAGTCCCAGCTGCTGCAGGGGGTAGGGTCTTCAGGCGTCTCCTGTGAGGGGAAGGACAGCCTGGCAGGGTCGGCTTCTAGATGCTTTGAGCACTGGAGAGCTGGCACGTAGAGTCCAGGGTAAAAGATGACGCCTGGATGGTGCAGAGCCTGGATGATGGGGAGGCAGCTGATAGATGCATTCATTCAAAACGAATAGGTATCCATTCTAAATTCTAATAAAAGTAAAGCTGTCATTATGGACACCTTTAAAATATGAAAACTCTTTGCCCCACTCCATGTACCTGGTCCAGGCTCAGCGTCAACACTCAGCCAGTCTGATTGATGTGTGTGCCCACACACCGCCGTAATCCCCATCACTCGTCATTTATAATACCTGGGGATGCAACTCTGTCAAATAAAGGCTTTAAAAGGTACTCTTCAGACCACAGCTGCCCCTGGCCCGATGCAGGGCTCCACGTCTTTAACGTCATCCCGTGCACAGCGTTCCGAATGTCCTTGTAAGATGGATGTTGGAGCACACTGTTGTTGTAGCTACTGTGAGAATCCATCTCACTCAACAGCCCCCTCATTATCACTAACAGGACATCACATCATCCTCTGCCAGGACTTAGCACGCGCCAGCAGTGGGTTGAGACAGTCCGGTGACCCTGCCAGCAGCACAAAGCCAGGCGACATTTGAGTCAGCTTGACTGTGGCAAGGGAGCTCTCTGCTTGAAGCCAGGACACAAAGCCCTGGGTTTCATTCTGCTGGGAAGTCTTCATGCCTCTGTTACCATAGAATCATCTCCTCACTGAAAGACTAGGACATAGGATCCCAGAGAGCTGAGGAAAACTGGGGTGTCCTTTGTCCTCCAATACCATGTATAAGAAGCACCCCACTCAGTCCATGAGAGGCTTTGGTCAAAACAGCCTGGACTTGAGAAGATTCAGAAGGACATTCAATGACCGTGCAGAGTGTAATCAGCGGGCTCAGGCCGTGGGGTGCTTTTTACCACATGGCATTGGGGCCAGAGAGGGATGTCCCAACTTTCCTCAGTTCTCCGTGTTGTGCTGAGATGTTATCAGCTGGATCTACTGATTAAAAAGCCTCCACCAGCCTTCATGCCAAACATACCAACCACTGCCAAGTAGTGGGCCTCAGTCTGCTATTCCCAGGAGGTTCTCTGTTACCCTCTCCTCAGTGCTGTGAAGATCACCCCGACCAAGGCCCAGAAGCTCAGGATTCACAAGACGGAAGCTTGGTCCTACCTTGTGTTGACTGGCTCCGCGATGACGTGTTGCAGCCCCTGGGGCCTCAATGGGACCAGCGTGGCCTCCGTTAGCTCCATTACAAGCTCGTGAATTTCCAGCGCGTTTGATGTGCTTCAATCTATTATGGTCACTATTTTGATGCTCAGATTTTCCCTTCACTGACTGGCAAGAACTCCCTCAAGCTGTGGCCTTTTTTCCACTTCTCTGCTGTGGAAAAGTCTCACTATTCTTGGGTGAATTAACTTTCCATTAGTACAAAGGCAGCCTCCAATAGCGCTCTCCCCACCTCAAAGGCCACTTCTACAACCCCTCAACCCCTCTGATATTGTCCGTGGCCCTCAGTCACCTTCGTCATGTGGCCTGTGTGTGAGACAGTCTTTGTTCTCAAGGATGCAGCCTGGGAGGCTCCACTGCTCTCTCGGGACATCACCTTCTGGTTCCATCTTGCAGGACGACCCCTGATCTTTGAGAAATAGGAGTAGGAACAAAGTCCACCCTTGAGCAAATGGTCCGGTCCAGCTCGGCCTCCAGCAAAGCCTTGTCAACAGAGCAAAGCACCTCCCGGTGAGGACCCTGCCCTCTCGGTCACTGTCACGTCAGAGCCCATTGCTGCACCACCGCGTCACCCCTTCTCCTTGAAGGCCTTTCTCCTCTGCTTTTCCGCGCACGAGCTCCTGCTCTGTGGATTGCCTGAAGGCCCGAGAGCAAGTCCAAAGTCCTGAGACCCAGTCCTGCAGTTCTCGAGTCTAAGGAGCATTTTTGCTGCACTTCTTGCAAGAAGGATTTCTTTGTTCTTCTGGAGCCCTTGATACTCAACAGTCCTCACCCTGGAAAAGCTTAGTGGTTAGAATCAAGTCACGCGTCGAGATTGATGGCTTGTTTTTCTTTTATGGCTCCATTAGCAAGAAGAAGCAGCAGCATTTGCTCCAGTCTGTATGAGCTGCTGTTGAATCAACTCCAAGCCGCAACGGCCTGTGTAGAGCAGACAGGTTTGCAAGCGTGGGTTCCTGGGTGCTTATCTCCAGGGCTTCCTCCTAGGATGCCTCCAGGTGGCCTCAAACCTCCAACCTTTGAGGCAGCAATGGAGCATGTTTACTATTTGTGTGATGCAAAGGACCCACTGAGCCCTGTAAACACCTGTTAATACCAGACTTCTAGAAGACACATCCAGAATGTTCAGCCCTTCTACTGTTTATGGAGAAATGGCCAGTGTCCTTTTGCGGCCTGTGGTCCATTTGCCATGTTTGTGGCTTTCTGGGGACAGACCTTGATCAGTTTCATAATCTCACTGGCTCTTTGCAGAAGAGTGGCCAGAGGCTCTGAGGTAGACATGGCCGTGGATATAGAGAGAGGAAATTGTGAGCAGCACTGAAGAACAAATAGCCTTCCCGTCATGGCACAGGAAATCTCCCACCGTCTGCAAGTGTGAGCTCCTGTGGAGACTAATTCCAGGTTAGAGCTGGCCATGTCCTCAAGCTCACAACCCAGAACTGAGATTGGAAGAGCGAGGGGAAGCTCCCGCAGACCCCAGCCCGTTCCTCTGTCCACCCACCTCCAACAGGGACAGCTAACAGTGAATTCAAAAGACTCTGGACCAAAGCTGAACCCTTGGAGAGGGGACTCTATGACACACACAGGCTTCGACAGCCACAGGTCTCTCAACAGTATGAGGAGTCCTCCTCCATGATGGGACTCACACTGGACACCTCACGTGGGCATTACACTTTGATCAGACTCACCAGCGTCGAAGGGCCAGGCTGAGTGGGTCTTCTGGTACCTGAGAGATGCTGAGATACTGACAATATGATGGTCCATCCTAGTGCTCCCCCTCCCACGCCGAGGCAGAGGAAGCAGGTTTATCTGCAAATGTCAAGGGCCAAGTCAATTCTCTCAGCTGCTGTTACGGGTCAAATTGCGTATCCCCCAAATGTCTATAGAAATTTTGGCCTTGAGTGGTTATGATTTCATCACATGATTAAATCGTAGGCTTTAGGCAGAGCAGAGCACCATCCGTGATGTGATGTGACGTCCTCTGGTGCGATTCGATCACCTTCTATGCCAGCTGAGAAAACATGCCGATCCACCTGGAGGTTAAAGCAGGGCAGCGGCCCTCCGCTTGGCTTTAATTGTTTCTGGTCAAACATTCTTCTGGGTCATATAGTCCTGGTGTGTCTGTCCACTTGCTGTACAGAGGTAAACTCGTGGTTGCTGTGAAGTTGAACACTGTGACGCTGATGTGCCAAATGTGATAATGGTAACCCATGGTGGACAGTGTTTGGCGAAGCTCTCCAATTAAAACAAGCTTGGAAGCAGGAGTGCCATCCACTTTCGTAAGTAGTTTGCCTCTGGAAACTCTATGAATGTGGAGAAAGGACAAAAGTTATACAAGTGTTCAGGTCTTTTGTTCATAGAGTTGCTATGAATGAGCAATGTCTATGACTCAACGGCACTTAACAACAACAACAGGAAAAATGCTAAACCTAATCACTTCTGAGTTTTAAAAAGAGTAGTATTTTTATTAAAAAACCACTGCTCCTGAGTGCGGCATACTAGTTCATCCTGTGAATGTACCCCAATTTCTCAGTCCACTAGATTGCAGTGGAACATTTGGGCTCCATGTTCTTGGTGAACAACACTGCTACGAACATTGGTGTACAAGTCTCCATTTGTATCTCGGTTCTCATTTCCTCTGGGTGTATTCCCAGCAGTGGAATAGCTGGGTCATATTGAATTTCTATATTCAACTTTCTGAGGAAACGCCAAACTGCTTTTCAGAGTGTTTGCACCATTTTACAACCCCACCAACAAAAAGAGTTCCTGTGTCTCTGCATCCTCCCCAGTATTTAATGCTTTCCTGTCCTGTCAAGCTTTGCCACTGCTACTGGGTGAGATGGTGTCTCATTGTGGTTTTGATTTGCATTTCTCTTATAGCCAGTGATTTTCAGCATTTCTTTATGTGTCTGTTGACCATCCAAATGTCTCCTTCTGTAAAAAGCCTTACTACATAACTAGGGAGAGACTAGAGAATATTATGCTGAGTGAATTAACACAGTCTTATAAGGACAAATACTGCATAAGACCATTTTGTAGAAATAGAAGGATAATTAGTAAAACATGTATGAAGATCCAAGGAGGAAGTAGAAGGGTGAGGTAGGCGGGGAGGAAATCATAAGGTCGCACAACTGGGGGGAGGCGGGTAAAGGAAATGGGGAAGATTCAGTAGGGACTGGGTAATGGTGGGCACAGCACAACGGTGATAAATAGTGATAAATTCTACAAAGCAAAATGAATGGCATGATTGTATGAAACGTAATGTGAATGAAGAATAGTGTGAAACACCAAGTATACAAACTTTGTAAGAAAATCGATGGGTTTTTCTTTTTCTTTTTTAAAGGGCGGTGTAAGTGTGGACACAGAGCCGTGCCGGCACAGTGAGGGCCGGCACTAACTGACAGGTCATCCTTCAGCTCTCCAGCCTCTCCTCGGATGATCACGCCCAGAAAGACCAGACCTGGACACTCTACAGGGAGTTCTGTTCTGTCCACAGGGTCCCCATGAGGCAGAATCAACTCATCAGCAACGACAGACAGACAGACACACACACACACACACACACACACACACACACAAGGAAGACAGAGTCCATGTGAGGAAGTCAGGGAAGCAAGGAACCATCACAGCTCCCTGCAAGAAGGAATTGGTTTGGAGTTTTAGCCTCCAGGACTGTGAGAAAACAGGCCTTGCTCTCTTCAGTGGTCCCCCGTGATGTTTGCGTCCTTTCAGCATGGCTTTGCTAACAGACTTCCATCAAGAATGTTTGCCCAGCTTGATCCAGGGACAATGCCTCAGTCAGCATGTCTTAAGAGATCAGGAGGTAGAAAAGACCATGGTAAGGAGAGCTGTAGGTTAACAAGTCCTTGCAACGATTTCAGGAGCTCCGATGGCTTAGTGGGAAGGAGTTATGTTGCCAATCCAAAGGCACAAGGTTTGAATCCACCAGATACTCATTGGGAGAAAGATTAGCGTTCTCCTCTTACGCAGTGTACTGCCTCTGAACACCCACCGAAAGGTCACCTGAGGCAGCTCACCTTGGCAGTGCATAGTGGTCACTACCGCCTGGGGAGCTCTGGTGGCCAAGTGCTAAGGAGTCGCTCTGTCAACCTAAAGGCGCCTGGTTCATATCCACCAGCTGCTGCTGGAGCTGTAAATGAGCAATGTCCTCGCGCGTGATTTGCTGCCTCTGGAAACCCACTGGAGGGTCAGTTTTGGGGTCCATTCGAACTTGACACTACACAAAAACTGTAACTATGTTTCCTGTGTCTGTGAGCGTGCAGCCCTTTGTTCACTCCACCCATAGAAAAGCCCTTCTGTCCCGCAGCTTGGAGCACCCAGTGTGAGTGTGCGGCCTAGTTCCCAAATCTCTCTACATGTCAGTAAAGCTCTTTGTATTCATTTATTTTAAAAAAGACAGTTGCTTTTGCATAAAACATAAATTTATTCTGCCAGTTCTTGCAGTCAGTATAGTCTGAAGTAGGTCTTGCTGGGCTCAGATCAAAATGTGGACAGAAGTGCAGGACCACTGGAGGCTCTAGGGAGCATCTGCTCCTTGGCTTCTCCAGCTTCAGAGAATCCTGCACCCCCACTCCTACATCTGTGGTCCTTCCTTCATTTTCAAAGCTAGCAATTTAGCATCTTTTCAAAGTTCTCCCCCCACCAATCTGTCAGGAGGGCTGTATGACTATATGCCAGGCACTTAGGACAAAGTTTGGCAAGTAGTAATAATAGTAATAGTAATAATAAAAATTAGTACATATTCAAAACCTACACTTGGACCAGGAAACAGTCCTCAGAACAAAGCAAGGAAACACCACATAGTAAAATCAGGAAAGGAGTGTGTCAGGAATGCATCCTATCTCCATACCTTTTCAATCTATATACAGAATGGATCATTTGGGAGGCTAGGCTTTATGAGGAAGAATGTGGCATAAGGATTGGAGGAAGACTCATCAATAACCTACGTTATGTTGATGACACAACCTTGCTTGCTGCAACTGAGGAGGACCTGCAGCACTTGTTGCAGAAGGTCAAGGTCTGCAGTCTTCAGTATGGATTTAAGCTTAACATCAAGAAGACAAAGATTCTCACCACAGTGCCAATTGTTAGCATCATGATAGATAGAGATTGAATTTGTTAATAGTTACAGTTTCCTTGGCTCCACAATCAACATTCTTGGCACCAGCAGTCAGAAAATCAAAAGACAAATTGCATTGAGAAATCTGCTATCAGATACCTCTCCAGAGTACTGAGAAGCAAAGACATTAGTCTAGAGACTAAGGTGTGTCTGATCCAGACCATGGTCTTCACCACTACTTGCTATGCATTAGAGAGCTGGACAATGACTAAGGATGACAGAAGAAGAATTGATGCCTTTGAGTTGTGCTGGAGAAGAATCTTGAACATATAAAGAACTGCCAAGAAAACGAATCAGTCTGTCTTGGAGAGGGGAAACCAAATTTCTCCTTGGAGGCTAGGATTTTGAAGTTCTATTTCACATACTTTGGGCGTGTGGCCAGGAGAGGCCGATCCTTGGGGAAGGACATGATGCTCAGAAAGGTGAAGAGACAGCTCAGAAGAGGAAGATGCCTGTTAAGATGGATTGATATAGTAACTAGGACAGTTGGGGTTGGTGTGTTGGAGTCAGTAAAACTGGCTCAGGACAGGGCAGGCTTCAGAGCTTTTGTACATAGGGTCACTATGAGTCACAGGTGACTCAATGGCACATAAAAACAACATATTAATATCTATAAGTAAATATAGGGAGCTTTGGTGGCCTAGTGGTAAGAAACTGTGCGGCAATCCTGAAGGTACACAGTTTAAATCCACCATCTGCTCTGCGGAAGAAGGATGGACATCTCCTCTCGTGTGATTTACTGTCTCTGAAAACCTGCTGGAGGGTCAGCTATGAGTCAGTTCCGACTAGCCGGTACACAACAACAACATATGTAAATACAGAAAATATCATCAATATTCTGATATTTTACACACACACACACACACACACACACACACACACACGTATAAATATGGGTTTGAACCCTCAGTCTTTTGGTTATAAGTCTAATAATGCCTTAACCACTTAATACCTTACTTAGTCTTCTATATAGATAAATGGTGGCTTAGTAGTCAGAAGCGGCAACGTCAACCCAGAGGTACAATGTTCGAATCCACTAGCTGCTCCAAGCGAGAAGGAGAAGCAGTCTCCTCCCATGCAAGGTACAGACTCTGAAAACACACTGAAGGAGCCATAAATCAGTTCCAACTCAACAGTACACACAACAACTGGAGATACATGTGTGTGCATCCGTGCACACAGAGCATTTTCAAAACACTTAGCCAATGTTCTTATTAACAACACAACACTGACATCAACCTCGAGTGCTTTGTCCACCAGATAACTGAGATCCATCGCTCTGGGACGCGTGAAATAATTCCCAGTCAAGTGCATCCTGGGAGACCCAGCTCGCGCCACACTGACAGTCTTCTTCTCACCAAGGATAATCCTTTCATTAGATTCTTTGATTTACTCCTTCAGAGCTTAAATACAAGCAAGTGTGTGTGTGTGTGTGTGTGTGTGTGTGTGTGTGTGTGTGTGTGTGTGTGAAACCATTTATTCCAATTTACAACCCCCTTTTTTTTTTCAGGTGAACAATAGTTCACTGAACACCGTTCTCCATCTTGTCTCTTCCACCTGTGACACAGCCCAGCAACGCGGGGGAAGCAGAGTACAGAGATTGTCTTGATTTGTGTTTACAGCTACAGAGCACAGCTGAGCGCGCCCCATATTTTATTTACCTGTCCCAGCTGATAGACACTTAGGTGGTTTCCAGTCTCGCTGTAACAAATGGTGCTTCGGGGAGCCTTCTTGTGCATAGATCGCTTTATGTTGTTGCCAGTGTATCTTTGCTAGATGTTGCCAAATTTCCCTCCGTAGGGATTATAACATTTTACATTCTCACCAGCAGAGTGTGAGGATGCCTGCTTCCCCGCAGCCTGCAAGTCATGTCAACAGAGCGGGAGCAGAGCGGCTGTCAGGCTGACGGGAAGGGCTGTCTTCACGCAGGAAGGGGCATCTTGGGGTGGGGGGATGAGCATTGCTTCCTATGTTTAAGGGCTATTTTAGTTCACCTTTTTTTAACTACAAACAACATTTATTGCACTTTTTAATGAAATAGCTACAATAGGTAAATCCATTGAGAGAAAAGAATGGTTACCAGAGACCGGGGGGAGAGGGGATCGTTGCTCTGATATGACGTCAACCCCATGCTCACAGAATGACACCTGCCCAGAATCAGCGATGATAATGTCAATCCACAAGCAGATGTACATGCGGATGGAAGACCAACGGATATGGGCAGGTGAAAAGGACTCGGCCTGTGGCTACGTGTAGACTGGAAGATGGTGTTTCTCCATCACTCCCAGTCTATGCTGTGCTCACAACCGTGCACACAGTACAGCCAACAAGTGGCAATGCCTCATTTGCTTCTCAATTCTAACTGAACCCTCTGAGGGAAGGAGCTGCTGGCTGGGGTCTTGGGATCACAGTCCAGGGGGACCTCAAGCCAGCTGGCTCAACACAGCCCACAGAGACCATGTTCTCCATGCTTCTTTCATGGGCAACAAATGGGGTCTTAAAAGCTTGGAAGAAGCCATCTACGGTGCAACTGTCCAGACAAATAAGGGAGAAGCAAAACAAAGATGCAGTAAAACAATTAGCCCAAAGGCCTAACGGAGCACTTGCCTCTCGTGCAAGGTCCTGGGACCAGAAGGATTAGCTGGTGACTGGCCCCCCTGCTGACAACTCTGAAATGAAGCTCAGTAGAACATCCCAGACAGAATGAGGGCAAATGCGGCACAAGGTCAAAACCATAAAAAGGCCAGGCTTCCTGGTCCGATAGAGAACGAAGACCTGAGCCCATGGCCCTTTTGTCACCGTCCCACCTGGGACAGCATGCACCCCAAGCCTCACCTTACAGTCTAACAACAGACAGGTCCACATGGTGACCAACATCACCTTACGGGCTTATCTATCGACCAAGGCCTGGTGGTAGGATGTGCTGGAATCCCGAAGCCACCCGGTTCAAGCCCACTAGCGGCTCCACAGAAGGACAGGTCATCTTCTGTAGATGGGCAGCCGCAGCCATTTACTGATTTTGAAAACCTGCTGGGGGGGGTCAGTTATGGGTCGGTTCTGACTCGATGACACACAACAATAACAACTGGCCAAGAGACACTCATTCCTTAGAATAACAATGCAGAGTCAAAAGCCGCATTTGTCCAGGGAGAAAGCCCAGAAAGCAGGGAGCGGAGAGGAGGACGTGTGACGGTGAGAACTACAAGGAGGAAGCGGGAAAACAGCAGTTCCCTGAGGGCATTAATGCTTTACAAAACACACGTGAGTGGGTGGGTGGAAAGTCAAGTTTGCTTTGTAAATGGAGCTTCAAATCATTCGTCTTAAAATGAAATAAGTAAAAACAATCTCCTGTGCAGAGTGTGAAGTGGAAATAGAGGCGGCGGCACGTCCTCAGGGCTGTGCGTGTGGGCATCCTCCGGGTCTTTTTTTAAAACAGACTTTATTTTTAAAGCAATTTTACATTTACCAAAAAAGTGTACAGCAAGTATGGAGTCTGCAAGTGTCCTCCCCCCACGTCCCGTCCTCCCTGTGACCCGCTCCGTGTCTTGTCACTTCTAGGCAGTAGCCTTTTTTTTCCCCAATTAAAATTAATAAAAATATTTTGTTGAATTTCAGGAACTTGGTACTTTTTCTGTTAAAATTTCAAATCTTTGCACACAAGTCATCACTGTACTTCCTAGAATAGTGTAAGATAGGAGTTCCAGATTGTTACTTACATCCTGTGTCACACAGACCAGAAACCCCAAGTCCTGGTGCTGCAGCTGCTTCTCACAGGATTATCAGGGCCGTGACCACCCCGGAGCAGCCAGTCCTGACACGTGGTCTTCTGAGGTACCTCAGCGTGGGTTTGAACCACAGATCTTTCGGCTAGCACTCGTGCGCTTGAATGTTTACATCAGCATGGTGTGTCAGTGAGAATTCATGAACCTATAATGATACACTATTAGTAACTGACATTCATAGCTGGATAACAAACACAGAAGATTGAAGAACTGATGCCTCTGAATTGTGAAGAACAGTGACTCTACCACCGGCCTCCAGAAGAACAAATCCTTCTTAGAAGAAGTGTCGTCAGAATGCTTCACGGGCCTGAGGACGGTGAAGTTCACCCCAGAGGCTTTGGGCATGTTACCACAAGGACGGGTCCCTGGAGATGGACAGCGCGTTACCATGAGGACGGGTCCCTGGAGATGGACAGCGCGTTACCACGAGGACGGGTCCCTGGAGATGGTCAGAGTGTTACCACGAGGACGGGTCCCTGGAGATGGTCAGCGCATGTGACGAGATGCGATGACCCAGTGGCTGTAACAGTGTACAAAAGCGTCGGAGGAGCTGAGAGGGTGGTGGATGGGCTGTTGTGGTGGAGACACATGGAGTCAAGGGCTCCTGCAAAAGCACGCGTCCCATGCAGGTTCACTCTGTATGGTGGCCAGTCCTGCAAGGTCTGGAAATGTGTGGTGTCCTGTGTCCACCACAGTAACATTGTGCAGAATCATTTCCTGCCCTAAAACCCCATCGCCTTCTGCCCACCCCACCCCCTAACTCCTGGGTGACTTCTGATCTTTGCTGCCTCCATCATTTTGCCTTTTCCTAAATGTCATAGACTTGAAATTACCCTCTAGTTACAAAAACTGTCACTGACAATGTCCCTGGGGACGGGAGCCGGGAGAGCACGGGAAATGGTGAGGTGGGAGGAGGAGGAGGAGAGGGAGGAGGCAGGGTGCAGAGAGGAGGAGGCAGCTCTCTCATGGACCGCTGGCCTGGACCCCCGCCTCCCCTGACCTCGCCATCACTGGTGAGACCAATGCCTGGTGCAGACCCGACGCAGGCAGGCTGCTCAGGCCTCCACATTCCCCTGGCTGCCAGTCCAGGGTGCTCAGAAGAGGTCAGTGTATTCCAGGGACAGGTGGGAAGAGACCTGGAGGGTGGGTCCAGTGTGCTCGCTACGAGACACTGGTGCCCGGACTCCTGCCTTCTGCATACACGCTCGCCTGATGGACACCTGCTCCAGGTCGGACCAAACCTCCACAAGGAAGCATCTTTGCAGTCACCAGGGGCACCGTTGTCCTCTCCTGTACTCAGGGTGCTGGGCCTGCCCCTTTGCCTCCCCTCCTGCCATGGCCCCAGACCTCTCCTGCCCTCCCTCTGAGATTATGGACAGATTCCTGGAATCAACAGCATCCATGCAAGAATTCTTCTAACTCAGAAGGTGTTTGGGGCGCTGTTAGGAGCCCCCTGAGAATGGCAGAGCTCTGTCTATGGCAATCAAGGGCCCTACTGGCAAAGTGCCTTGTGCACTGGCTGCTAACTGTTAGGGCGGTGGTTCAAATCCACCGGGAACCCTCCTCCCATTAATAGATTTACAGCCTCAGAACCCTGATAAAGGGCAAGTCTGTGGAGGTCATGCAGGGGGAGTCAGAGGTGTGGGCAGCCACAGCAGATGAGACCCTCACCTCAGCTAGGGACAGAGCCCTGTGCTTGCAAGGACAGAGCCTGGGCTGCAGTGCGCACAGCCCCCGCCGTGTCTGCCTGCTTTTCCACAGCCTTGCTCCTTGTTAAGCTCAGAGAATCAATTTCAAGGGGAACCTGACTGAAGAGGGAATGCTTCTGCCTGGCCCACACCCTCCCAGACTGCCTGCAGGGATAATTAAGGGACCTGTTTTCTTCTCCTGCTGGAGGGCTGCAAGGGGGTCAGAGAAGGATGAGGAAACCCCAGCCCCCAGCCAAGACAAGTCCCCTCCGTGGTCCTCAGAGGCCTGGGCAGGTGGGGAACCAACTGGTCAGCATCCGCTGAAGGAATAGCCGCTCAAGCAGCAGCCAGTGGGGGTGGACCAGCTGCACCTGCTGGGAGTATCGAGCGGGCCGTCAGTACTCTCTCTCGGTGACATAACACGGCGTATTACATAAACCAGCAAGTCCCTGGGGACCCAGCTCGTCCCTGTGTGCAGATGCCAGGCTTGGAAACGGACTCCTGGGGGGTTAGCGTCTGAAAGCAGGTCTGTGACGCAGGCACAGACGGGGGTGGACACCTTCGTCTCAGCGGGGAACCAGAGGGGCCTGGGATGTGGTGCTAACCCCCTCCTGCTTCCAGCAACACAATCAAATCTGTCCAAACCCTCACCTCCACGGCCTCCCCACAACAAATGGACTGGGAAATGGACGTGCCAGGGCACGCGGCCTGTCACAGCCCTGGTCAACTGATTTCACATCCTCTACCTGCCCTTAAAGAAGCCCTGGCAGTGTGATGTAGGCATAATGGACTGGGCTTCTACCTGAAAGATCAGTGGTTCAAATCCCCAGTGGCTCGTAGGAAGAAAGATAGCCAGTCTCCTCCCATGAAGGTTTAGTGTCAGACACCTGATGGAGGGATGTGTGAGCTGGAACCAGCGAGGCAGCACGGTGGTGGCGTGGTGGTTTAGGCATTGGCTGCTAACTGGAAGGCCAACAGTGGAACACAGCCATTGTTCCTGGAAGGACGACGTGACAGGCTGCTCCTGGGAAGAGCTGCAGCCTTGGGGAAACTGCATCACAGGGCACTGCGAGTTTGGATAGGCTAGGACGCAGGGAGCTGGTTTACAAACCCTTAAGCAGCTCTGGCACTTGGCTGTCAACCAAAAGATCAGGTGTTCCAGCCCCCCGACTGCTCCTTGGGAGGAAGATGAGGCAGTCTGCTTCCGCAAAGTCCTGGTAGCCTTAGAACCCCTGGAACAGTTCTACTCTGTTCCACCGCGGGTTTGGTTTGGGGTTTCAGCCTCTTCGAAGGAGTCATGCTGGTGCAGCTGTTAAAGCACTCCACTGCTAATACTGAGGACAGGACCGGCTACTCGGGAACCAGCTGCTTCACCCACCGCGTCGGCAGATGGCACACAGTCCTGGAAGGTAGCAACAGCATTCAGGGCTCTGTTTTCAGAAGACTTAACCAAACTCCCAGCCAGTCCTTTCCAAATAACAACTGCAAGCTTTGGGCAGAATGCAAAGCCACCACCTGGAAGCTCTGGAGAGTAAACCCACGTGGAGGGTTTGGGGGTGGAAGAGAAACGGGGGCCCGGTGACCAACGTGGGGCAGGGTTCCTGCTTTTACAGCTCGAAGCCAAGTGGAAACAGAGGCCATCTCTCCAGTGGAGCGAGGGGGGACCCAGAAAAGGAAAGACCCAGGAAGGACAGCCCCGCGTGTACAGATCTCCTGTCAGGCCCTGGCTGGACTGAGAAAGAACAGGGCGGGGCAGAGGAAGAGCAGGCCGCACAGAGATTTACAGTGGACATGGGCACACTAATCCTCATTGGAGCAATGTAACAAAATCAAGTCTCCAGAACAACTGTGCCATCGAGTCAGAACTGGCTCACAGCTGACCCTCCAGAGGGCGTGTGAGAGGCAGAAAACCACACAGGAAGTGACTGCCCTTCCTCCTCCCACAGAGCGGCTGATGGATTTGAACTTCATGCCTTTGGGTAGGCAGTGGAGCTCCTTACCACCAAGCCACCAGAAATTCCAGCCACAACAGTAACAGTTACAAAATTATTCTGCCTTCAAAGGGCCAGGAAAATGCAAGGATAAACACAGACGAGAGCGAAATGTTACAATTGTTAGAGGAAGATGCTGGAGCAGCTTCTGTGTTTATCTCTAACATTTTATTGTGATTTGGTGAACTTTTACGGAGCAGGTTGTCCTCCGTTTGGCCATTTCTACACTTTCTGTTTTTACACTTTGATTGCAATCCCCACAATACAACAGTATCTTTCCTATGATTTCCAGCTGCCTTCATCCCACCCCCACCTCACCCCCAGTTACCTTCACCCCCCTCCATCCCCAGCTACCTTCATCCTCCTCGTCCCCCACCCCATACCCAGCTGCCCTCCTCCTCCTCCTCACCCCATCCCCAGCTATCTGCATCCTCACCCCATTCCCAACTGCCTTCATCCTCCTCCTCCTCACCCCACCCCCAGCTGCCACCCTCCTCCTCCCCCTCACCCCACCCCCAGCTGCCCTCATCCTCCTCCTCCTCACCCCACCCCCAGATGCCCTCATCCTCCTCCCCCTCACCCCACCCCCAGATGCCCTCATCCTCCTCTTCCTCACCCCATCTCCAGCTGCCCTCATCCTCCCCCTCACCCCATCCTGCCTTCTGCGTGCTACCCCTGGGTCAGTGGTGCCCTTTGCTCTCGTTGGCAGACAGCTCTAAGGAGTGAGGCCCTCCCTGCTGTTAGTGTTCATCACTTTCAGGCTTTTTATTCACTTCGTTTCTCATTTGGCTGAAAGTGGAGCAATGGGGTGGGGGAGGATTTCAGTCCCAGGCTTGAAGGATGTCAAAGGCCCGTGTTTAATAATGCTCATAAAAGAAAGGAAATACTCCCATAACGAGTGGAAAGATTGGCTTTAAAAAATATAATCATAGTTGAGAAATAGAAACTGTAAAATGGAGCCAAATGGACATTTCAGAACCAAAAACCTAAAATATCTGAAATAATGATTTCACCTGATGGGAATGGAAATGGCGGAAGAAAGGATCCAGAAACTTAAATAGAGAGCTGCAGAAGTCATGCATTTTGAAGAAGAAAAAAGAGATTATTGAAATGGATAGGACCTCAGGAACCTGCAGTGTGATATTTTAAAATCTGATGAGAATGTATTGGAATCCTAGGAGAGGAAGGGGAACAGGCAGCAGAGGGGAAGAACTAAAGAGATGCTTCCAGACTCTACAACTGGGTAAAGAATAAAACCTTATAGATTCAAGGAACTCAGAGAAACCAAAACCCAAACCGAACCAAGACTACTGTCATCAAGGAACCCGATCCTGGGACCCCACTGTATCCCCAACACACCGGAGACTGCCCGTCTCCCTCTCACAAAGAGATGGGTGCATTTGAATGGCTGACCGCTCAATTATCGGCCCAACACATAGTGCACTGCACCACCAGGGATCCTTAGGTCCCTCTTACAACAGCTCATTGTCATCGAGTCAGAACTGACTCGTAGCTGCCCCTCTGGAGGGTTTTCAGAGACTGTAAGTCACAGGAGACCACCCACCTTTCTCTGCAGAGCAGCTGGTGATTCCAAATCACCTGCCCTTGGCTTGGCAACACCTTCGCCATGAAGCCAGAGCTCCCTTAGGTCTCTCAGAAAACTCCAAGTCGATGAGTTCATGGAAAATCACACCTCGGTCTTTAAAAGTCAAATGACTAAAACCCAAAAAGGAGAAACAATATAAAAGACTCAAGAGAAAAATAAGGCAATCTGTCCAAGAAAACAAGCCAACCCCAGACTTTTCCTCAGAGGCATGGAGGGAAGAACAGGCCAACTGCATCATGGAAGCACTGAGAGGGAATGGTTCTCTCTGTGGAATTCCACATCCAAGGGGAAGAGCCCCCATCACCAATATTGACATTTTCTGTTTGAGGAAAACTCAGGGAACTATCTCAAGCAGAACAAAACAAGAAACACTAACAGAGATTTTCCAGGAAGAAGGAAAAGTATGCCAGATGGAAACTTGGATCTACAAGTATGAGTGAAGAACATTGAAGTGGCAAAAATACTGACATATGTAGGTAGGAAAGATTGTCCCTCTCTTCTCTTCTTAAAAATACGTTTGAAGGGCAGCGAGTAATAAATGTTGGAGAGGATGGGGTGAGATAGGAGCTCTTATACATAGTCGGTGCGATTGTAAAATGGTGCAATCACTCTGGAAGGCAAGTCGGCGTTTCCTCAAAAAGCTGAACATAGAAATTCCGTATGACCCAGCTATTCCACTGCTTGGAATTTACCCTGAGAAAACGCGCACTGAGGCACAAATGGAGACTTGCTCATAGCAACGTTACTCACCATCACAAGATAGAATTCTGCACAATGAATGATTTATTCACAGCAAATACCTTTTATAAGAAATATAAATGCAGACTACACACATGGAAAGAACATAGAAACAGTCCAAATGTCCAACCACAATCAAATGGACTGAAAAATTATGGTACAATCACACAATGGAATACTATGCAGGATGCAGGAACAATGATTTTGTAAATTATTACTAACTTGGACATTATGCTGTATAAAATATCTCAGTCACAAAAGGACAAATACAGTGTAGGGCCACTTTTGTAAAACAGAAGTGACATCGGGTTTGGGGGAAATCTAATAAAAGAGAGTTTTAAATAATATACACTGTATTGAAACAGATGAGGGAGAGAAGTGTTTAAAAGAAATATATGATTAGGTATTATTTTTATGACAAAAGTCCAGAATAAGAGCTGCATAGTAAAGTAAACTTGGGGGAGGGGCAGATTGTATAACAACGAAAGAATTTTTTTTTCTTTTCAAAGAGAAAGGTGAACTGGGGGAGGGGTGGGCAGGGAGGAAAAGGTGCAACATTATATGACTGGAAATCCAAGGTCTCTGTAAACTTTCATTAAAACATTAAAAAAAAGTTGCTACCTAACTTGGGAAGGACTGGAGAGCACTATGCTAAGTGAACTGACTCAGTCCCATGAGACCATTATTGTAGAATGTGTTTGAGGGGCCAAGGTGGGGAGGGTGGGAGCAGAGGGATGAGGATGGGAGAGGTAATCACAGGGTTGCACAATTTGATGGGTTGAGGGAGGGGTGGGTGAAGGAAATGGGAAAGATCCAGTGTGGAAAACAATGTATGTGAGCTTTGTAAGTAATCCAGTATAAAATAAACATTTTCTTTTAAATTTTAAAAAATATGTTTGGCTGGTTATAGTAAAGAGTTTATACATATCACGGCATTTATCACTTTGGTTGAAGTGAAATGACACACATGAAAACTACACAAGATGGTGCATGAATTTCTTTCTAGGATTATGAAGTTTTACAACACAAACCCCAAGTCTCCAAACAAAACTCATTGCCACGGTGTCAGAACAGACTCGCAGCTGACCCTCCAGTGGGCTTCCAAGGCTGTAAATGGCATGAGAGCAGACTTCCCGGCAAACTTGAACCTTTGGGTTCTCAGCACAGCTTCCCACAGACGCGTCCCTCAGTGCTCCCTGGTGGACTGTGCATGATAACGTGTGCAGGCTGTAATCCCAGGAACGGGCACAATGTCATCATGCAAAAATAGAAGACCAACAGGTAAACCATAGTGGAATTCGGAAGAATCATGAAAGAAGCCAGAAGACCTCAGGGAGCAAAATAACAGAGGTGACTAACAATTAGTAATACAGGGTCATTGCTTCGTGCCCTTGAACCAGGGCTGACTCATATCAACCCCGAGTAAGAAAACAAAACTGCCTTGGAATCCGCCAGGTCTTTCTCCTCTAGAGCAGCTGGGTGGATTTGAATCAACAACCTTGTGTTTAGAATCTGAGCTCTTAACTATTGGCACCACCATGTGTCCTTACACATACTCTGCAGGCAAGCCAGAGACTATGAGAATGGGGAAAAGGAAGCAAGACCCAATAATACGTTTTCGGCAAGAGAGGCACCGTCAGGGTAAAGAAAACAAAGACAGCTTAAAAGTAAAGACATTTAAATTCATATTCTCTGCTAACTCTATAACTTTTCCTGGATTATTGACTGCTTGTTAGAATCCCATTACAGTTGACCTCTCTGCATTATGACGTTGTGCCTTTTCCAGGGATTACAGTCTGCGTTCACCAGCATTTCAAAATCCACACATGACCATATAGATAACATTCAAACAGGAGGAAGGAGAAGTTGAAGTCATTTTGTTAACACTAGATAAAATAAATGCCCAGTCACTGATCATGACTGAGGACAAAGACATCTTTCCAAAGATAAGAGGAAGACCACCAGGAAGGCAAAATAGACGTCAAATTGTATCAGAAGCCTGTCTCATCACACATTAGCAGAAAAGAAGAAAGGAACAGACAGTTCCACAACAGTAGTGAAAGATTTCAATAGACCTCTCTCAACAATGACACACGAGTGGAAAAACTCAATATAAACAGAGAGGACTTCAACAATACTGCCAATTACCTTGACATCATTGATGAGTAGAAGACATTACACTCAACAACTAATAAATGTACATTTTTATTTATGAGTCCGTGATCTGCTTACTAAAAAAAAGACTTTATTCTGAACCAAGAAACAACCAGAATAAGTGCAAGTAAATCTAATATATACAGCTATATAGACTGTGTTCTTATCCATTAGTATAGATTATAGATTAGTAATCTAATGTCAGTAAGATATCTAGAAAACCCCCAAACATAAGTATAAACATCATATTTTAAAAATTATTCAAAGTTAGAAAAGAAAACACTTGAAATTAGAAAATATTTCACATAAAATGGAAATACAGCATACAAGAATGTACAGGGAAATTTATAGCTTTAAATGTTTGCATCAGAAATGAATAAAGGTCTAATATCGATCTCAGGAGCATAAGGAGAGCAGCAAAACAACACAAGGTCAACAGGAAGAAGTAAATCACAGAGGTAAGAAAGATGAAGGAACTCCAATGCCAACAACAACAAAACCAAAACCCTCTCTAAACTCCTTCCCCTGGAGTGCGAATGACTCATAGATGACCTCCTGTAGCATCAGGATGGATGGCGAAGAGATTGAGAATGTTCACAGCTTTAGTTTGCTCAGCTCCACAGTCAACACTCTTGGCACCAGCAGCCAGGAAATCAAAAAACGTATTGCGATGGGAAAGTCTGCAGTTAGGGACCTCTCTAAAGTACTCAAGAGCAACGGTGTCTCTCTGGAGACTAAGGTGCGCCTGATACAGGCCATGGTCTTTGCAATCACTTGTTATGCATCAGAGAGTTGGACAATTACTAGGGAGGATAGAGGGGGAATTGACGCCTTTGAGCTGTGGTGCTGGAGAAGAGTATTGAATGTACCATGGACTGCCAAGAAAACACAGATTCATCCTAGAGAGGGTTAGACCAGGCTACTCCTTGGAGGCAAGGATTCTGGGGCTTCGTCTGACATACTTTGGTCATGTTGTAAGGAGGGACAGGTCCTTGGAGAGGGACATCATGCTGGGTAGAGTAGAGGGACAGCACAGGAGAGGAAGACCCTCTATGAGGTGGATTGATTCAGTGACTGGGGTAATCGAGATGGGTGTGTCAGAGGCAATACGATTGGCACAGGATAGAGCAGGGTTTAGGGCTGTTGTACATAGGGTTGCTATGAGTTGCAAATGACTCGATGGCACATAACAACAACAACAACAACAACACACTGCACAGAAGAGCTTGCCCTTGGGGCTGCTGGTCTAGTTAAACCCCGAGGAGGTTTCTCCTTTGGATTCTCAGTGTGACTCCCTCTGGCCTACATGACCAGGTTTCCTCTCTGTTGTTGTTGTTGTTAGGGGCCACAGAGTCAAGTATGACTCATAGCAACCTATGAACAACAGAACTGAATCCTGTCCTGTCCTGTGCCGTCCACATCATTTCTCACACACTTGAGCCCATAGCTGCAGTCACCGTGTCAATCTGTCTTATTGAGGGTCTTCTCTTTCGCTGACCCTCCACCTTTCCAAGCATGATGTCCCTTTCCAAGGACATCTCCTAACAACTTATCCAAAGTATAAGAAACGAAGCTTTGCCATCCTTGCCTCCAAGGACTGTTGTGACTGTACTTTCTCCAGAAATGAACGGTATATGTTCATTCTTTGGACTGTCCATGGAATATGCAGTACTCTTCTCAAACCCCACAACTCAAAAAGCATCCATTCTATCATCCTTATTCACTGTCTAGCTCTGAGATGCATAGCAAGTGATTGAAAAGCTTGAATCAGGAGCACCTTAGTCATCAGATTGACATCATTGCTCTCCTGGATTTTGGAGAGGTCCCTGACAGTGATTTACTCAAAGCAGTAAGTCTCCTTATTTTCTGGCTGCTAGTACCAAGGGTGTTGATTGTGGATCCAAGGAAGAGGAAAACACTGGCAGTTTCAATCCTTTCTCCATCTCTCATGATGTTGTCTATCGGTCCAGCTGATAAGGACCTTTGTCTTCCTGCTGTTGAGATGTAATCCATACCTGGTCTATTTCATGATTTAGAACTTTCTTTTGTGTTTTTCTCTTACTCTGACCAAGGTCTTTTCTTGCGGCCCCTTTCAGAGCACTCAGCAGGGTAATACTTCAGGACCATCTAGTCCTTCTGATCACAGGGTCACAGAAGCTGGAGTTCGTATGGCCTATTAGTTCTTTGAACTAATTGTTGTCACGCATCTTCCGTTTTCTTCATTCTTCTTTGTTCCAGATGAAGAGAGACCAAGACTTGCCCTCAGGTGGTCACTCACAAACTTGAAAACCCAGGCACAATTCACAACGTAGGAGGGAGAATGTTTTCTTCATGGACGTTTGCGCTGGTTAAGGTTGTGTGTGTCATCGCGGCTGTCTATGATTCTCTGGTTTGGCATTTGTAATGTGATGATTCCCTTAAGAAGATGTGACATAGTGCTATCAGTCCTCTGATGGGATTTGCTATGAGCAGCCAATCAGTTGAGGGGAGTGTCACCAGGGGCGTGGCCCGCATGGAGTATATAAAGAAATCTGGTGAGGCCGAGCTGCCTTTGGCTGCTAATTTGGTTCTGACTTTGAGTCCTTCAGCATCTGCCGTAGAGCTGAGACTTGGAAGCCTCTCCCAGTGAGTCCCCCGGCTCGTCGAGTTCACCCACACTAGATGGGCTGTATTTTCAGTATCACCCCACTGACAGACGCTGCCATCAGTGCTGAGGACTGGGAAGAGACCAGGAGTTCAGCACTTACTGCAGATGCACAACACATGAAGCACCTACAGCGTCTCCACAGCACAGAGACTCCTGAAAAGGTCCTACACAGCTCAGATGTTACTCTGTCTCCAGACAAAGCAGCGCAGAAAAGGCCAGCAACGCCCTGCCATCCGAGTGCAGGGCTGCCACACAGGAGTGTCCCTGAAGGTGGGAGGGGAGGCCAGGAGAACTAGTGGGAAGAGCAGGAAGGAAGGAAGGAAGAGGAAGAGAAAAGAAAGAAAAAGAAGACGAGGCAGAAAAGGATGGACTGCATCCTGAGAAACCACTGGTCAGCAGACCCCGCACGGAGACTCTGCACAAACTTCAAATCCCATAAATAACCAATAGCACAAGAACGCCGATCGCTCTCATGTCAATGTGACATTAAACATCGGCAGATAAATCGATGGCTTTCTGAGAAAAGAGGAATAAATACAAGAAAGAAATATAGTGGAAGTTTAACAAAGGCATGAGAAACACTGACAAACTCACGTGACCCTGCAGTCAAGTCAAGGGAAACGTCAGCATTCCCCATAGCGCCCGCCGGACAGAGATTGGCAGATCGCTAGGTGGCAACCTGCCTGAGCAACACTCCAACCCACACATGAGAAAATGATGGTGAGAGAGAGGACGGCTTCACCAACAAGTTCCTAGAGGCTGAATCGGAACTTGCATTCTCATTTCTCAAGGCCAATGAGATTGTACCAAGAATGTGTCAAGAGTGGCATCAGTGGTCAGGAAATCAAAAGAGGAATTGCATTGGGAAAGTCTGCTGTCAGGAACCTCTCTAGAGTGCTATGAGCAATCGTGTCAGTCTGGAGACTAAGGTGCGCTTGATATTGGTCTTTGCAATTACTTGCTATGCATCTGAGAGCTGGACAGTGACTAAGGAGAGTGCTGGAGAAGAGTGTTGGACATACGATGGACTGCCAGGAGAACCAACAGGTCTGTCCTGGTGAGGATGAAACCAAGCTGCTCCCTGGAGGCAAGGATTCTGAAGCTCTGTCTCACATTGAGTAGTGGCAGGAGGACCTTGAAGGTCATCATGCTTCGAAGGGTGGAGGGACAGCATAGGAGAGGAAGACCCTGAAGAGACGGAGTGACTCGGTGACTGGAGAAATGGGATTAGGTCTGTCAGAGACGATGAGATTGGCCCAGGATAGGGCAGGGTTCAGAGCTGATGAGGGTCACTGTGAGTTTCAGGTGACTTGATGGCACATGACCACAACATGAGAAATATTCTGTTGAATATTATACATACCAGAGCCCCCTTCCCCTGCCTCAGTTTCCTTAAAAGTAAGGTTGAAACACAAAGTGTGTGAATGACAAAAATATTGTTGTTCTGTGCCTTCGAGTCACCTGAGACTCATAGCCACACTATATACAACAGCCTTAAATTCTGCTCTATCCTGTGCCAATCTTATTTTTAAAAAAGTAGAGAGACAACAGCAGTGGCCCCCGGCAGGGTGCAGAGGCAGAGAGGCTGGGGTGTATGCAGCCCCTGCTCACTCACTGCTCAGGCCTGGCGTTGCTCCTTGTAATCTCTGCACCCTGAGGACTCGGGGTGGGGGTGGGGGGAACTCAGCAGGAATCCAGGAGCCAGGCTCCATCCCTGGAGTGAGAGCCATCAAGATCAAAGCTGGCCTCACTCTACCAAGTAACACGCAAGGCCCAGGAAGCCACAGAGGCGTTCTGCCAAACCTCGGGCAAGGCACTTAGCATTTGTGAGCCGTGGTTTCCTCCCTGGAAGAAGGCAGAAGCAGAGTGGATGAATGCGGATGAAGCAGGACGGGGGCACGTAAACTCACAGCCCACAGTCCCACGTCCGCATCACGTGATTCATAAAGACACATCCCTACCCCTCAGGCCAGGTCTCTCTACCTGGTCCTGACTCACACCCTCAAAGCAACTCCTCTTCCCCTGTTGTCATTTCTCTGTGGGCTCCCCCACTGTCCAGCTGAGCCTAGGGGCTGAGCCATGCTGGGACCCCTCTCAGGTGCAGGATCTGCCAATCTGCAGGTGAGGAGTCTAGACACCCCTCCAGTCCACATGCAAATCAGATGCAGCGACTACCCTTCTCAAAGCAGCACCCCCCTTCAGCCCCCCATGAAAACAAGGTCTGGTGAGTCCACGATTTAGACTCAGGCCTCTCCAAGGCTGCAGGAAGCTGTGGGGAAGAGACAAGTTCTGGTCGGTCCACGCTTTAGGCCCGGGCCTCTCCAAGGCTGTGAACAGGCAGCTGTGGGCAGGAGAGTGGACAGAGAGTGCAGAGGCCTGAGGTGGAAGGCGGCCAGGCCAGCATACCTCAGAGAGCTCACCTGGATCAGATGTGAGAGTGGAGAGAAACCAGGGTGAGGCCTGGCTCCTGGCAGACCACTAGGAAGCTCTGGACTGCTGGTTCCTAGATCCACGGAACGTGACAGGCCTAGAGAGTGGAGCAGTGCAAAGGGTGGGGCCTCAGGTGAGTCAGGTACAAGATATGATCAGGCAGCAAAGGCGGGTGATGTGCTAGAAGATGGACTTGAACCTGGAGGAAGGAAAGAGACTGCCCAGGTGGAAACACAGTGAGCACGTGGGTGGTCCGCCCTGCCTGTCTCCTCTCACAAGGTAGCCCGGGTGTTGCTGCGATGCTGGGAGCTTGGCCACCAGTGTTTCAAATGTCAGCAGGGCCACCTACGGGCTCAGTGGAACTTTCAGAGTAAGACTAAGGAGAATGGTCTGGGGACCTGCATTCAAAACAGCAGTTGTGGCAACGCCACGTGGGAGCAGGGTGTGGGGAGAGCCACCCAGGCTGTGGTGTTGATGCGTTTCTGGTGGTGACACGATTTGGAAAAGGAGAGATCAGTGACCCCCGCCCCGCCCCCCCGCCCACCTGCCCCCAGGGAAAAGAATTCCCTGCGTGTTGCTGCATTGTCCCCTGTGAATCACAGAGAGAGGTGTCCGTTAGGATGCTGGCCATGAGCCCAGGGCTGCCAGGCTCTCAGACACACAGTGTTGGCAACATGGCCTGAGCTCACCAGCGGTCACAGCCACGGCGCTGGCCGCAGGGTGTGATGTTGGACACAGGGATACAGAGAGGCATGGTGGAGCTGGTAACTCCATGCACCCTCCTGCTAGTTGACTGTGCCTTGACAACCCTCCATCATCTTGTTTCTTCCAGACACAGACTTCAACCTCTGATAACTGTCAGGAAAGACTTGTCACTCAGAAGATTCATTTAATAAGGAGAGCCAGGCGGACTGAGGGGGCCTGGGGCCAGGGCCACGGGAGGCCCACTCCCTGTTGGGTACAGGCTGGGGGTGCTGAGAGGTGTGGCGCAGGCAGCCGGACCACAGACCACTCGCTGGGCACTGAGCTCCAAGCATTGCCAGGAAATTCACAGCAAGGAGAGGGGAGTTAGTACAGTTGCCTTAGCAACTGCTCTGTCACATTTACTGAGACTCCTTAGCAGAAGGCGCTTTGTCTTAAAGGAGCAGGAATCTTATTGATCCTGGAGAGCGGAAGGCAGGCAGTTCCTGTGCAGGGCCCCGGTGGCCAGTGGCCGGGTCCCATGGAGAGGACAGCAGGGCAGGGGCTGGTGGGCCGAGGTGCGCCCAGAGCCTGCTGTCTCAGCTGACAAGGACAGCAGGGCCAGTGGACTTCATAGCCCTGAGCTCCATCTCAGCTGTTGAGGACAGCAGGGCTGAGATTCGAGAGGCACCTCCGCCCAGCAGCCTGGCACCCAGAGCCCTACATGGAGGCACCCAGTGTCCTGCGGCTCTTCATGGTCTGCTGATGGACAAGCCCTCAGGATAAGAAGCGAGATGTGAGTCCAATCTGTCAGGATTGAGGTGGGCCCCTACGGCTCGCTGGGCTTGTGTTTCAGTCACCAGAAAGGGGGAACCCCAGAAAAAATGGGGAGATGCCCTTCAGAATGGGGTTGTTGTTGTTAGGTGCCACTGGGCCGAGTACGACTCATAGCGACCCTGTCAACCGCCGGCCGGACCCCTGTCCTGTCCTGTGCCGTCCTCATCATCTCTGACACACTCCAGCCCGTTGCTGAAGCCACTGAGCCAGTCCATCTCATCGAAGGGCTTCCTCTCCTTGGCTGACCCTCTATCTTCCCAAGCACAATAATGTCTCTTTCCAGGATTTCGTCTTCTTTGACTCCAAGGAGTACGCTGGCTGCACTTTTCCAAGACACGTCTGTCATTCTGTTGGCAGTCCATGGGGTATTCAGTTCTCTCGTCCAGCATCACAAGGCAAAGACATCAGTGCTTCTTCTGCCATCATTATTGTTGTTGTTGTTATGTGCCATCAAGTCACTTGCGACCGATAGAGACGCTATGTACAAGAGCCCTAAACCCTACTCGATCCTGTGCCAACCTTATTGTCTCTGACACACCTACTCCCACTAACCCGAATCACTGAATCGATACATCTCATCGAGGGTCTTCATCTCCTGCGCCGTCCCTCCACTCTCCCAAACATGATGTCCCTCTCCAAGGACCAGTCCCTCCTTGCAACATGTGCAAACTATGTCAGATGAAGCTTCAGAATCCTTGACTCCAAGGAGCAGCCCGGGTTTACTTTCTCCAGAACAAACTTGTTTGTTCTCCTAGCAGTCCATGGAATATTAAACACTCTTCTCCAGGACCACAGCTCAAAAGCATCAATTCTATTTCTGTCATCCTTATTCATTGTCCAACTCTCCGATGCATAGCACGTAATTGCAAAGACTATAGCCTGGAGCAGGCGCACCTTAGTCTCCTAACGTTGTTGCTCTTCAGTACTCTTGAGAAGTCCTTGACAGCTGACTTTTCCAATGCAATTATCTCTTGATTACCTTCTGGCTGCTGGTACTAAGAGTGTCGACTGTGGAGCCAAGGAAACTAAAACTGCTAGCTGCCTTGATCTCCTCACAGCCAATCACAAAGCTCCTCAGGTTAGTGAATATAAATCAATCAAGCCCACTGCCGTGGGCAGTGCCAACTCCTTGTGATCTCACAGCACTGAGTGGAACTGCCCCTGGGGTCCCGGGCCACCGTTTCCAGAGTCAGGCGTCCCCATCCTCCTCCAGTGGAGGACCAGGTTGGAAGCATGGCCTTTCATTTCACGGTCCAGCATTACCCACTGGGCGACCAGGCTGAAAGCCCAGCATTACCCACCGGTCACGCCCTCAAGTTTTCACTGATTCTGGAAACAGAAACCCAAACCACTGCGGCTGGTTCGAATGTGACCACACAGGACAGGACAGAGCTGCCCCTGGGGTTTCCAAAGCTGTGAGCTTTACAGAAGCTGATGGCCTTGTCCTCTCCCCCACAGTGACCAGGGGGTTCAAACCACTGGCCTGTCAGCTAACAGCCAATTACTTTAACCAGTGTGCCACCAGAGCTCCCTCTGTATGAAGTAAGTATTCTAAATCCTTAGAAAATGTGAAAATAATGGAACAAAAACTCAAACTCGTTGCTGTCAAGTTGGAACCAATGCCTGGCCGGCCTTCAGAGGTTTACCAGTGCCACAGTTCAAGTGGGAGAAGGTTGCTTCTCTTTCTTCAAAGGAACTGCTAGTAAACAGAACAAAACAGGAACGTGGCCCTTCACAGGAAGGGGTCTCTTCCCTCTCCTTGGACACAGGAAGTCACGGGACTGGCCGGACACTGGGACATCTGACGAGAAGCTGACAGCTCTGCCAACTCTTCTTCTTCAATCTCAGAAGGTTCTGGAAACGCATCTTGCTGTGTGCTGGGTGAGGCTCCGGAGGTTTTCTGTGGGTCTGGCTCCTCCCTACTCCAGGTTGTGCCCTGGGGTATGTTGTTCAAAGAGATCTCAACTCCAGAAGAGAAGCTGGGCCCCAGGAGGTTCACCCACCTGGGCTAACGGCAACTCGAGAGCAGCAGCGCCGGGATTCGACCCTGGGCCCTCCAGGTCTCACGTGTCTGCATCCTAACTCAGTGTGTTTGGATCAGTCACAGCTCTGGGCCCCGTAGTTCCACAGCTTATAAGGTTGTAATTGTCATGGGGCTTCACTGCTTCATCTTCCTCCAGTGAGTTCGAACTCATGACCTCGGGGTTCCTTGTCTATGCCATGTGCCTTCTGAAGAAGCCCTGGTAGCATAGTGTGTAGCGTGTTGGGCTGTTAACCCTAAGGTCAGCAGTTCAAATCCACCAGCTGCCGTGCAGGAGAAAGGTGGGGCAATCTCCTCCTTGAAGACCCACGGCCTGGGTGGCCTGAGGGAGGGTGGTCACAAGTCAGAATCCCCTGGACAACAGGGAGCTGGGTCGTGTCTTCTAAAAACGCACACAGAGATGTGACTGCATTGCAGCCGCGCACTACCAATACTGGAAGTCCTTAAAGCAAGCTATTCTTCGTTTATTCCATTCTTCTTTGTATTTTATTTCTCAAAAGCAACATGGGAATGAGTCACCACCCATCTGGGGTCTAGCAGTAAGGAGCTGCACTGACAACCCAAAGGCACGCAGTTCAAATCCGCCAGCTGCTCCACAGGGGGCGAAAAAGATGAGGAATCTCCTCCCATGCGATTTACTGCCTCTGAAAGACCTGCTGTGGGTCAGCTATGGGTCGGTTCTGACACACAACCCACAGCTCCAACATGAGCCTTGGCCTCATGTTGCTGTGAGGCTGGACGCTGCATCACCAGATTTCAAACGTTACCAGTGCGTAGCTAGGTGTCAGTGGAACTTCCAGACAGACTAGGAAGAAAGGCCTGGCTATCTATGTCTGAAAGCCCTGTGAGTCAGAACACTGTCTAAGGCAGTGCTGGAAGATGAGCCACGTGGAAGCACAGTGCCTGCGGCAGTGTGTAAAATGAGCAGTGACGGTGACGGTAACGCAGAAGCAGGAACGATGATGGACAGAACCGACAAGGAGTATGTGTAACGGTTCTTGAATGGAGTAAGATCTTCAGAGGGTCCCGGGGGCAGTGGCGAGAGCTCTGGTGGTGCAGTCCATAGCGTGTTGTGCTTGCTGCTATCCTGAGGACACGTCCCTCAGGAGGTTTGAATTCACCAGGGGCTCCGAAGGAGAAAGATGGGCAGTCTCTTCCCACGGCCATTCACCACGTGGTAAACCAGATGGAGGCCGCGAGGGCCTCAGCAAAGTGAGAGTTTGTATAGAGATAAATGACCAAAAAAACCCCCACCATCACAGTAACGGGCAGCTCATGGGCCTGCCAGAGCCTGGTGACCCTGGGACTGTGGCCCTGAGCCGCCCTGGGAGCCTGGAACTGAGCTCACCTGTGCGGCACAGCTTGTAGCCAACGACAGCCAGGTGTAGCTAACAGGTGAGCAATGGCTCCAGGGAGCTGCTCGGCCCTCAGAGCATCAGCCACAGAGGGGCCCCAGGGGCCAAACTCAGAGGGGAAAATCCAAGCCAATCAGTTCCTCCCAAACTGGACCTCAGATCTGAGCCCATCCGAGGCAGAAAACTCAGAGCCAGAATTCCCGCCTGGCTCCCTGCCGGTGCTCATAGCTCCCTGGGCCTCAGTCTCTCAGCAGCAGCGGACTCTGAGCACACACGCGGGGGCTTCACACTCAGGCTGAGCAGCTGCTGTGTGAAGGCTCAGACACACCCCCAGTACTGGCCTTGCCGTTCTCTGGTCTTCACATCAGCCAAAGGTCCTTCATTCCCATTCTACAGATGTGGTAACTGAGGTCCAGGTACCAGGACTGCCAGCTCCTGCAGTCCCAGCACCTTGCGGCCTCTGGAGATGATGGTGCACTAACAGGTCAAGAGGACTCATTTCTTTTTCTGGACAAAGCTGCCAACGCTTGAGTGCTTGATGAGTGGACAGGCTGACAAGCCTGCTCTGGGTGACCATCAGACAGGACATCCTGGGGAGGAGAAACCCTCCTCTCAAGGACATTCCAGAACCCAGGCTGGACCTTCCCAGCACCGCTGCCTGGGACAGGCCTCCAGGGTGAATGTCACTCCCACTACAGCCCAGGTGAGGGCAGAGAGATGCGGCCACCCCACTACAGGAAAGCCCCAGTCCTAGAACCGGATGGCCCGCTCCCCAGCCCTGCCCCACGCCCATGCGCCTCAGTTTACCTATCAAAGACTGTACCACGTGGCGGCATCTTTCCACACTAAGATCCATCCCGCTCCCCCCAGGGGCCGACTGTCGTCCCACCTATCCACTCCGCACACCCACTCGCCTGGTCTGGCCACCCCGCCCCTCAACCCAGCACCGGTGCCCTCCATCTCGGGTCCACCTCAACCTAGGCCAGCCAGGGTGGACTTTCCTCCCAGTTAAATTTCCCCCGCCTCGCTGATGTCACATCCTGTCCCGGCCTGCTTCCCCGCTGGCCGCCGCCCTGCCCTCCCGCGCGTGAGCGTCGCGCGCCAGTCCCTCTGCGCACCCCGCCCCCGCCTCCCCAGCAAACTTTTGGCACCCAGCGCGGCCGCG
>NW_006400151.1:674898-686581 GCF_000299155.1 Elephantulus edwardii
GGCCAGCCGAGCGCCGCGCAGCCGCCGCACCGAGGGCCCTGCGTGCCGGGACGCCGGAGGTGGCCGCGAGACATGCCGCCGGCCCGGAAGCTCCTCTGCCTGCTGCTCCTCATCCTGATGGGCACCGAACTCACTCAAGTACGTGCAGCCAACGCCATTTTCCTCCCTTCCAGCCGCGCCGTCCACCGGGAGCCCGGCCAAGTCGGGCAGATGCTGAACACCGCGCGCCCCCTGCCCTGGGGCTGGGGAGGGGGCCGGAGCGCCGGACCTAGCGGAGGGAGGGGCGCAGATTGCCCAAGACTGGGTCCAGGTCCCCCCAAACTGGGCGAGCGCTGTTGCACTATCTCCCCCCAGTGCGTACCCCCGGCCCCTGGTGTTCCCAATCCCTACGAGAAGTTCAGCGCAAGGTGTTCCCTTGACTGTTATCATGTGAAGGGTGACTGAGGGCGATTTCAGAGGGAGACCAACCGATCCATGCCACCGCCCTCCACGGCCGATCCCCCGCTGGGCATAGCTGCCCTGGGGTTATGGGAGGCTGCTGGGCAGGTGAGGTGGGCTGTGGAGACCCGCAAGGACAGCAGTGCGCAGGACTGGGGTGCACAGGCGTGCGGTGGGCTCGGTGTGGAGGGCTTGGCAGGGGGGTTGTGACCACATGCTTGGCGGGAAGTGTGAGTGGCATGCGGGGTGTGTTTGGGGATCCGCGGGCATCTCAAGCCCAGCGCTTCATCCCTGAACCAGGTGCCTACAGAGCCCAAGTGTCTGGCTGGGGTTCTCCATCTTAAAATGCCTCTCTGAGCAGGCAGGTCTGGAGGGAGGAAAAGGCTCCTTTGTGCGAGGAGCTGGGAGTGTTCCTTTGGCACCAGGGTGCTGGGAAAAGCCTGCCAGAGCCAGAGCCTTGCTGCTTGGAGTGACATTAAAATGTCCTTTCTAATGGCGCCACTGTGCCATGCTCTGAGCCCAGAGATGGTGGCCTTTGGAGCTGCAGGTCCGGGAGGAGGGAGGGCAGCGGTACTTCGGCCCCAGGTCCCAGCTGCCCTGGCTCCTCCCTTCTTCCCTCCCTCCTCACTCGCTCATTCCCTCCCTCTTCTCTGGGGATAAATGAGGGAACAAAGGAGAGAAAGCTGGGAAGGGAGCTCACAGAAGAGAAAACTCTGGAACAGGCGTCCCTTGTTTTGCCTAGAAGCCTTGCTGGTCCCTGGCAAAGCCCCAGAAGCATGGCCTCGGGTCTGGAGGGGCTGTGTCCCGAGCCCTCTTTCCTAGCCATTGCTCACACAAGCAGCTGGTCCCCTTACATGTCTCAGGGTGAGGGGGAGAGGAAGTCATCTTGGCCACAGGGGAAACCTGGCTGGGGGGTGAGGGTTGGCTGGACAGACACTGGTGCATGCACCCTCAGACACACTCACACAGCACGGAGATAAGTGTGCACTTGCAGCAAAGGGCGGGCACATCTCCATCAAGGAAAGGCCAAGGATTCTGTGTGTGCCCTATGTGGACAGCTCGGTTGGATGCCCAGGAATGAGAGCTGAATGGTCTAGGTGCCCCAGAAGGGCCTGCCCAGGAGTCCTTCCAAGGCTCCGTGGCTTTCCTGCTTCCCAACACACCTGATCCTCCATTCCCAGACAACAGGATACCTTCTCCCACTAGTTCTCGCCACATCTTTTTCAAGGATCCCCTGTTCTTTGGAGAAACTTTTGGTTCAGCTTCAATTAGGAGCTTCACCTGGGTGGCAGAAGCATTTGCCCATCCAAACCAACATTGCTGGCCATTGGAAACTCAGCCAGCAGGCTCACATACCGGCACCCTCAGCCCCCAGCTAGTGGCTATATTTTCTTCAGGACCATGGCCAGCTCCCGGGGCCCACAGCCTTCCTCTGGGGTCTCTGGGAGCTTGATGCTTTCACTGCCTCCCTGGGAAGGAGTACTTTCTGGAGCTAAGGGAGAGAGAGAGAGAGTGAGAGTGAGTGAGTGTGTGTGTGTGTGTGTGTGTGTCCATGTCCCTGAAGGAAGGTGCCCCTCCCTCGTGGGATAACCCCACTCTCTGGTGCAGGCTCCAGGGCTGTGATTTCAGCACTTCTCATTGGAAGTCCAAGAGCACTGATGGGGCGGGGATTCCAGCAAAGGTTCCACTGCTTAGCATCACTCCTGGTTCACATCTGCACAGAGGGGCTGACCCTGGACAGCCTGCAGAGCCTTCCAGACACCCTGGTCCCACCAGGGTTGGCCCGTTGACTCACCTTTAACAGTGCCCCAGGGCTGCTTTGACTTGGAGAGCTCCCTGAGGACACCCATACCTAGAAGCCTGTCATCTCGATCCCCAAGCAGCCCTAGGAAGTCACAGGTCTGGGTCTTTAACAATGCCATGGACAGCTGAGAAGAATATAACACCCCGACTCAGGAGAGAGGACTGGGCCCTGGGGACTGAGCTAAGCTGCACCCCTCCACTTTTTGCCCCCCAGCAGCCACCTCTCCCTACCTTAAAGGGTCCTCATGAGGGACATAAGGCCAAGGTTCCAGGCTGCTCGTTTGTGGGTTCGCCTGCCTGGAGGCGGGAGCCACAGCGAGGTGAGTGGCTGCTGCCTGTGCTGGGTAAGTGCTGTGTGGGCTCAGCACACGCGACGGCACAGGAGCACATGCTGGGCCCTCTGCTCTCCTCACACTTGCGATGAGCCATCCAACAAAAGCCAGCCATTGACTGATGACCTACTGTGTGCAAGGCCAGCTGCCTGGGTGGGCCTTGTCCTTAGATTTCCTGTGGTTTCAGCTTCTCCACACAAGGCTGATCTGGTACTGCACGCTCCCGAGGAGGCAGGACGAGGCAGCATTACACGGAGCCTCACAGTGGCGTGTTAGTGCCAGTGCGCACTCTAGTCCCATCTCTCAGCCACGGTGGAAAGCAGGGCGGGGGCTGGCTGAGCGCCTCGCCCATCCCCACCGGCCTCACCTGCCGCTCGGATGGAAGCACTTCTCCTGCCAGGGACACTCAGCTTGAGCCCTGCTGCCCCGACTCTTACCCAGTTGCGCCAAGCAGTGGCTAGGTGACCTTGGGAAGAGCTCTTAACCCTTCTGAGCCTGAACATCCACTTATTTAAAATCGGGAGATTAAGTTACATGATCCTTGATGAGAACTCCCTGTTACAAACCCTGTTCTTTCCTTAACTCGCTCATCTTTCCGTTTAACGAGCATTTCTTTTATGGACCCCAGCTGTGCGTACTCTCGGTTAAGCGGGGTTTACAATGTTGCGTGCGCAGCCTGTGCCCTGCAGCTTCTGGAGCCCACATGCCCTGTGGGGGGCCATGGCTGTTTGTGTGGGCAGTGCAGGAGCTGTCTGTACCATGTGTCCAGAAATGGGGGTGCGGTGAGGGGCATGCCGCGCCCTAAGAACTGGACAAAGCTTGGGAGAAGGGGTAGCAGTCCCTCTGGGTGTCAGGGTTGCATCTGAGTCCCCTGGTGAGCCCAGGGCCAGGAGGGGGCATGGGCCAAGGTAGGACAGGGTCCTGAGAAAGCTGACTCCTGTGTCCAGGACTCCATGAGGTGTACGGAGGGTGGTGGGCTTGACACTCCAAAGGAGCCCTTCCTGCTGGACGTGCGGACTCCAGCCTGGGAAGGCCTTTTATAGCGACTCCCTGGGTGTCTCCAGCACTCAGAGAGCATAGAACGTGGCTGCTCGCCTGCTCTTGTGTGACTGTCGCTTTGCTCTCGGGCTTTATGGAGGGCCTGCTGCAGGCCGACAGAGTCCTGGTGGCACAGTGGTTAAAGTGCTGGTGGCTAGTCGGGAGGTCAGTGGCTCACACTACAGGTCATTTCCTCAGAGAAGCGTGCAGCTGGGTGACCCCAGGGGCAGCTGTGCTCTGCCTGGCTGGGTCCCTGTGGGTCAGGACCCACTTAACGGCTCACCCCTGCGTTCCTGGCCCGGGGTTCAGTGAGCTGTTGGCTGGCCGAGCAGCTGTGGCGGGGATCCGCGCAGGGCCTGGTTGCCGACCGGGGTGGGTGCTGGTGCTGTGTGTGGATGAGAAGTGTCACCAAGCAGGTGACTTCACATTGCCTCTCTCTCATCCTTGGAGTTAGCTAGTGCTGGAGCCAAAGACCTCAGCTCACCCCCCTGGATGAATTTAAGGGGAAAACCAGCCCAGTGGTCTGTCCCTTCCAGGAAGCCTGTACTTGAGCCAGATGACCCGGTTCCTGTCCTGGACCCTTTCCCCGGCCCTTCCTGCTCAGCCCCCACCACCCAGCCTGGCTTCTCATTCGCATCCAGTTTTGGCTTGGTAGAGTGTGAATGCTTCTGCAGAAGCACATGGTGGGTGGTCTGGGAAGAATTGGGGTCTTTCCCTAGACTAAATCTTTCTGAATGCCTTAAGCGTATTCCAGTCTGGGTACTGAAGCTGGCCACGGCTTGTGGGGTGAGCCACGTGGAGCCTCTGATCCCAGAGAGTTCTGCCTGCAGTAAAGAGACCCTCAGACCCGGCCACCTCCCTGGACCAGAGGGCTCTGTGGGGACGGGGACTGGCATTAAGCTGTAAATGTGCCACCCAAACCCGCCATTCCATCTGCTAAAGCAATCCCTGTCTCGTTCTACTGACTGCAGCCCTCACCAATAAAAAAAAAGGTAATTTTCTGCCTGTGGTTGTATTTATTACCGAACTTATCAGGCCCTGTAATCAGTATTAACATCACCGTGTAAAGTAATACAAAACTAATTACTAGCTAAACTGAATTAGACGCATGGCAGTGGGAGCCCGGCTGGCAGGAAGAGGAACTCCGTTCTTGATGCTGAAAGCGGTGCCGCGGGTGTTGTTCACAACTCCACAGGCTGTTGCCATGGGGAGGCCACGTCCAGTCAGGAGTGAGGCTGGGCTGGGACCGCAGATGGGACTGAGGCCGGGAGAAAAGGGGACAGGTGATGGCACACTGCTCTCCTCACAGGGTGCTGCGTGGCGCTTCTCAGAGCCCAAGGACACACCTGATGGCCGCAATCAGCAATGCTTAGGGTCGCCATGCCACAGGCGCCGTGCCATAGATAGAGGCAGAACCAGGTCTCCATATCAACTCTGCAGAATTTATTCAGAACAGATGTGGGGAGGTTAAATAACTTCCCAGAGGCCCAGCAAGGAAGTGGCAGACCCAAGATGCCACCCAGATCTGTCTGACACTCGAGTTCCTGTTCTTGTGAAGACACAGAAAAAAGAAGCAGAGCAAACAGCCCCATGTCACTGAGACCCCGTCAGAAGGGAGGTGCCTGGTCACACGGGGGCTCTGCCCTCCCTGCGGTGCAGCGGGGAGCCAGGCGGGCTGGGTGCCCCAGGCTGACCCTCTCACAGAGGCCTCGCAGGGCATCGGGAGGATGTCAGGCAAACCCTGAACCCAGGGGTGATTTTCTTTCCTCACTAAGTGGGGAGCACCCTGGGCTCCAGCCCAGAAGCCTCCACGTGCAGACATAAAGGGAAGCTCTTAGGGGTGGCTCTAGCCCCTCACGTGTCCTGGCATCCACCTGATGACTAGAGACCCCGGAGGTGAGAAGTGGGACCTGAACGGGCTGGTAGACACAGCCCCTCTCCTGCGCCGTCTGGGAAGTCTGGGCACCACGGCTGCCAGCAGACTGGTCTTTGCTCGTGGTAACTGTGAAGGTGGCATTGGTGTTTCTGATTGTGGCTGTCAGCTTGGTGCCCACACAGCATGCACCTTCCTTGACATTTACAATCTGAAGGTCAGTCCTTGAGGCGGTGGCCGAGCAGAGCTCAGATAGGACAGTGAGAGGTGGGGGCACAGCCTTTGGTTGCGTGCAGAGCGTCAGGTGACGACTGGCCCAGAAGGCAGCTCGTTCTGCACAGAGATGTCTGTCCGCCCTGAGTCCTGGTGGGCATGGAAGGTGCCCTCCGGAAGCCCACACCTCCTGCAGAGACCCCTCTCCTCACACACTGGTCCTTGGACCAGCTCCAAAGAGGAAGAAGCACCATCTTTGACTGAGACTCGATGCCAGAGGGTGGAGGAAAAGCACAAGTCTGTTATAAATAACCTTTTTCACCTCGGCGTGCTGGGTATGTTCAGACAACAGAGCTGGACTCAGAAATGGGACAGTCATTCGTTAACAGCTCTGCTTTCAGATGCGTGAGCCTCTGTGCCTCACCTGCCGCCATCACATGTGCACACACAGGGATGCATGGGCACACACAGAGGCATGCACACATATACACACATAAATTAATGCACACGGATGTGCGCACATACGTGCACCCAGGCTCACATGTGCATGGGTACATATGCACACACAGGTATATGCTTGCATTTGCACACCCAGATGTGCATCTGCCACACGTGTGCACACACATCCTTATTCCTGTAGCCAGCCAGCCTGGAGCCTGGTCCCAGGGTCATGCAACGTGAGTTACTTGGGAGTGGCAATTGACGGGGTCAGCAGCTGTCCATGGCACAGGGTCCTCAAGTAGACCACTTCTCAGAGGCAGCCGTGCTCTTTATAGAGGTCAGTGAGAAGGCCCCTGAGTTCAAGTCCAGGCTCAGCTGGCTCAGCTGGCCCCGGCCAATCTGGGGTATGGTTGTGGAGGTCAAGTGTGGGACATGTGTTCTGGAGGTTAGTGTACATTGGAAGCTCATGTCCCCTGGGAGGAAGGAGCTTGGTCCCAGGAATCTGGCACCCAGGGCCCTCCATTCTCTGCCATCTCATATCCTCAGGTGTTCCCTAATCACCTGGCCGGATGCCAGGCCCCACTCGGGTGCTGCTGTGTTGACACACGTCTGTTTTAGTTCATGGCGTTCTTGATGAATTGCCCGATAGAAACTAGCCAGCTCTTCTCAGGGTGGTGGGTGAGTCTCCACCAGGCAGACAGAAAGTCCCCAAAGTTAGGCCTCCGCCCGGAGTGTGATGTGGCTGCTGCCCTGCCAGGCCCACAGGAGGACGTGGCACATGGCACAGTGGCTCCTGTGGCCTGGCTGGAGCCTGTCTGAGATCACGCCTGTGATGGCAACGAGGAACGTGCCAGAAAGAGAAGAGTGAGAGGGCTGCCTTGCGGCTCTGAGTATACAGAAGCCCAGACCTGATGGTTGTTGCGTTACCAGTGACAGCTGGGGGACAGTGGGGGGCTCGTCCTTGAGTGTGTTCCCGTCGTTTGAGACATTCAAATAGACTCTGTCTCAACTCCATCAGAAGCAGCAGAAGACAGGAAGAGATGGCCAGGGAAGGGGTACAGGGCTGTGCGCTGCCTGGTCCTTGCCAGCTTCTGCTCGCTGTGGAAACCAGTTCCCGTATCCATGACTCGCCATTCTGAGGGTCTGCCTCTGCCCAGGTTTCAGCTGCCCGCTGAGGCAGGGGACACCTCAGCTCATGCCCTCTTCCCTGGAGCCAGGCTGGCATAGGACTGCTGGCTGTACCTGCTCTCTTCCCATTACTAGCCAAGGACAGGACGGCTGGCCAGGCTTGCAAGGGCCCTAACGCTTCCGCTGCTGTGCAGCCTGGGGCCCGTCCTCCTACTTCCCAGTGTCCAGGACAGCAGGTCACACGGCCAAGCCACTGACAGTGGTCTGGGCAGTGTCCTCCTGCCCTGAAGACATCACACGACAGGGGACAGGCCAGGATGCACATGACCTGTCCGTATGTCCGATCGCCTAGCATCCTTGGAGGAACAGGAGGCAGTTGATGGGCACATGTGGCTTGGACCACCCTTGTTGACTGTCTCTGCTGGGTCCTCAAGTGTGGGCTCCACGCTGGGTTCTTGAGAACACCAGAGGAGGTGTCTTTCAGAAAGACCTTCGACCCAGCCTACCTCCTGCTCCAGAATGTTCTTCACTGGAGAGGAAATGAAGATCACATGTCCGGTGGGCCGGGCAGCAGAGACTCCATTCTCTCTTTCTCTGTCAGTATCTCTCTCTCCCTCGTACATGATGCTCCGTTGCAGAGGAAAGCATGCATATCTTTAAATTACAAAAGGTCACCTGCACTTGTCCTTTGGGCAGGCCCCTTTGCCAAGGAGCATCAGGGACTTATCTGGGGGCCTCGTTGCCCCAGCATCATCCCTCCTGGCTCTGGGACCCAAGCCAGCCTCTCTTGTGGGGCCCCCTCTATGTTCATGAAGTGGAGGAGAGAGTACACAGCCCTCACGTGGGGCCCTGGAGCTGAATTAGGTCACTCTCAGCACCTGCGTGGGCAGGTCCCTCAATGACCCACAGGACTCCACGCAGGCCAGGAGCAGCCTCAGTTATGTAATGAAGCCAATCTCTGAGCTGGAAACCCTGGGGTGTGTGGCTGATAGCCTTTGTCCTCTTGTTCTGGGGGTGGGGGGGCAGGGAGTAGAGGTGTGTGAGGGGCCAGGCCTGGAAAGAGAGCTAGCATGAGGACAGAGACCTGGCTAAGATAACCCAGCGCTGCAGGGCCGTACCAGGAACCAGATCCGGGCAGGCAGGCGCCCCAGCCTGGCATGTGCTCAGCGGGAAGGGACAGTGTATGGTGGGGACGGGGATGCCTTCCAGGGGCCTCATGCCTGGGAGCCGGCTTTGGCCCTGCTCCTCTCACTCTCTGGGGGACCCAGGATGCCAGTGATGCTGCATCCTGACCTGGGCTCTGAGAAGAGGCCGGCCCAGGGGCCACATCCAGCTTCATGTGTGGAGCATAGGTGACAGGGCACTGGCCCAGGGCCTTCTGAGAGGACTGAGCTGCCGCGAAAGCGTCTTACCTGCTCCATCCTGTTCTCCTGACCATGGAGGCGCACCCTTGCTTGGGGGGGCTCGTGTGGAAATGGGGATTTGAATTCCTCTTTAGGAGCTCATGGTGTTGGCCACACCGTGGAGCCTTTAATCCAAATGCTTCGTTCTTCTAAGACCCAGCATTTGCTTTTGGAAACGCTTTGCGGCTTTCTAAATCAAATTACACTGGCTCCAGGCTTCTCCACTGACCCTTTCAAAACACATTAGAAGTGACGGTGCGAGAGGTTTAGGGTTGAGAGGACTTGGGGGAGGGGGACCTGGCAGCCTAGCAGCATACCCCGGGGCTGCCCATCCACCCCACCTGGAATCTCGAGGCTAGGGCCAGGAATCTGCGCCTCAACACCACCATAGACCCCATCTGTGGTCACAGTTCTGCCTCCAGGCCAGAGCTCTGTCCTCAGTGCCCCCTCGGCACCCACTCACCCCACTTCAGGGTGTTGGGAGCTATGTGGGCTGATTAGGATTTCAAAGCCACAGGATGGATGGGAGCAGCATGCCTCCTGTCACTCCCAAATCTTTTGACTTCCTGGGGTCTGGTCAGCATGGCTCCCTGGGGATGCAGGAATTTTAAGCCCAGCCCAGAGCTGGCAAGCTCATGAGGTATAACCTTTCCGAGAGAATCTTCTCAGCAGTGTCTAGTGGGGTGCAGGAGGTGACAAGGTTTCAAGTCCTGATGCCAGGTCCTCAAGGGGATGGGAGGTGTCTCCTGTGGGTGGTATAGCCTAGTGGTAAGAAGCTGTGCTGCAGTCCCAAAGGCACTCAGTTCAAATCCACCAGCTGCTTTGGGAGGAAGGTGAGCCAATCCCCTCCCATAGGATTTAGTGCCTCTGAAAACCCACTGGAGAGGCAGCGGTTCTCTTCTGACTTGATGGCACACAGCAACAACAGCCTGCAGGCGAAAGAAGGGTGGCTCAGCCCAGTTCTAGCCTCCAGCTGCCCCCATCACAAACCATCTGGATCCCGCCAGCCCCCTGCAGAACCACAGCCACGCAGCTTTCTGAACTCAGAGTACCTACCAGCTGTAAATCTGATGGGACAAATAAAATTAAATCAGAAGTTCTTGAAAATCAGGAGAGCTTTTTTCCATTTTATCGACCCTTCTGGGGCTAAAACTTCCTGGAATGTCACTCTGGCTCTGGGGTTATTTCCTCTGCATCTCAGCGTTTGTAGTGACAGCCTCTAGGGAAGTAGTGGTGGAGTCTGGGGGTGTCACCCTTCTTTTTGGATGGTGCCTGGCAATGGATCTGTTTCTGAAAGCCTTTGCTGCAAGGTGAGGTGACAGGGAACAAAGACTGTCCCCTTTAGGTAATTCATAGGATTCTCTTTGGAGTGGAAGGATGCTGTTAATAGAATCTCCTTTTACAGATGGAGAAACTGAGGCACTGAGAGGTAACACGCTCACAGCTGGTCCCCAGTGGCAGAGCCAGGGTTTGAACTCGGGCTGCTGGGCGCTGGCCCTCACACACAGCCCTGGCACGTGTCCCTCTGCAACTCATGGGCCAGGAACGCTGGGAGACTCAGTACACCGCGCCTTGCAGTTCGCACTTTTGGGGTTCCTTTATGTCTTTTCCCGCTCACAGCAGCCCACCGACAACGCAGACCTCCCCGAATCAATTGTGCCAGATAAAAAATCTTCGTCCGTGGCTTTGGGGTGGCCTTTGTGGATTGGATGTGAAGTTGTTACAACAGAGACAGTGGTTATTTTGTTTGTGCAGTGGGTAGCTGGTGATTAGGGTAGCCAGGGCTCCAGCCCATGTGTGTTACCGACGGTTCTCGAGCTGGGGAGGCGGAGCCTGTGTAGACCGAGCCCGCCTCCCGCGCCGGCCGCGGGGTGAACCGCCCGCTCCAGGTGCGAAGTGGGACCTGCATTACTAGCCTGCGCTGCGAGGTGGCGCCATTCCCCAACAGTTGGAATTCTCTGACCGCGCGCAGACCGTGGCCTGGCTTTCGTTACCCGAAGAGACAAACTGGGGCGCCCTGTAGGGGCAGGTAGGGCCTCGCACCAGCACCCAGGTCAGGCTCACCTGGCCCTTCCGCAGTCCTGTCCATATAGGAGAGAAGGAAGAGCTCTGGCAGCTGTGGCCTGTCTTGGGCGCACACTAGTGGGGGTGGCTCTCGTCTCCAAGACCACCATGGCCCCGCCTGAAGGAGACGCCCCCGTGGCCTCCCGATGGCCGCGAGGTAGAGTGAAGACCTGGAAAGGGACGGATCTCTGACCTGTCCAGAGAACTGCGCAGACTGGCCGGCCCTAACAGACTGACCAGGTCCTGGTGCTGCTGCCGCCGCCAGGAGCCCACTGTGCAAGGACTCCCGTTGCACCCTGCCCACTGCCCACCCACATGCGCCTGTGTGGGACGCCCGCGCCCGCCCACCCTACACTCCCCGTGGCTTGCGCCCCAGTCCCACGCAAAGCTGCTGCGTGAGCCCCACACCCTGCGTCCCTGCTCACAGGGGCCTGCGCTCCCCCTCCCCCACTCCTGCTGACAACAACCATCGGGCCTCCTCCGCTGGACAAAAACACCCCGCCCTGTGTCCTTTCCAGGAACTGGACACTCCCCACTCTCTGCTTTCCGAGCCAGCCCAGGCTGCGCCCCTGCGTTGGGGGTCTCCATCACCGGCCCAGTCTGGCCTGGAAGTCTCGAGCCAGATCGGACCGCAGGCGTGGCCAGGGCGGAGTGGGCCCTCTTGGGGCAACTTCCACTCCCACAGGGGCCTCTGAGAGGGCCTGCGGGGGCCCCGTGCGTCGCTGCAGCCGGGTCCTGGGGCTGGAGACGTCTGGGGCTGCACAGAGACGAAGGCCAGCGCGGGGCGCCTTGCTCCAGGACTTGGGCTGCGCTCTGCGTCTTTCCGGCCGCCACCTCCCGACTCCGCGGCCCGAGTGTAGCGTGCGCGGCCAGCAGCCAGGGGGCGGCGCGGAGCCGGCGCGGAGCATCCACCCTCCGCTGGGCGGACTCTGCGTCGGCGCCCGTGTCCC
>NW_006400151.1:686931-731668 GCF_000299155.1 Elephantulus edwardii
TGCCCCGGGCGCAGGGGCCGGCGCCGCGCGGGCCGGGAAGCGACGCGAGGCGCGATGTCGGTGCCGCTGCTCAAGATCGGGGTCGTGCTGAGCACCATGGCCATGATCACCAACTGGATGTCCCAGACGCTGCCCTCGCTGGTGGGCCTCAACACCACCAAGCTCTCTGCGGCCAGCGGCGGGACGCTGGACCGCAGCACCGGCGTAAGTGGCCCGCCGCCCGGCTCCGCGCTCCTCCTTTGGCACCCCAGCCCCGGGGGTCGCGGACGGTGGGCAGAGAGCAAGGGCAGGGGTCCCGGGACACTCTTAACCCTGCTTCCCCACGCCCCTAGCGCCCTGCTCCTCCACTGTGATCCCCCCAGGGCGCCGCTTCCCCAACCGGGTGAACTGGGCTCCGCACAGGGGACCTTAGCGCCAGGTTTCTAGTACCTAGTAAAAAATTTACCATAAAGGTTAGGAAACTGAGGCAGGGGCTTGGGGACTTGGCCAAGGTCACTCCCCAAGTAAGGGGTGGAGTCGTGGCTAGACCCTGGGCTGGGCTGATCTGGGCTGGGCATTAACCTCACTTTGTAAAAACCCGGACTGGACCGCGCGCTGGGGCTGGGAGCTGAGCCCTTGCGAGGCTCCTGAAGTCCCCAGGCGCCCTTCCTCCAAGTCCCCATAGAAGGTTCACCCGGGTCTGCGCGGAGGAGGGGTGCATAAGGCCTTGGCGTGCCCCCAGGAGCAAGCACTGCTGTGCGCACGCTGCCTCCGGGAGCTGGCCTCGGGGACAGGAACGAGTGGCCACCGCTTCTGGGGCAGGGCTGACTGAGCAGGTGTCTGGAGCACCGGCAGAGCCGGCCGCCATCAGGGGTAGATGTGCGGGGCAGGGGCCGCCCAGGCCGCCTAACTGGCCGAAGGAGAGGTGAAGGACACTTGCTTGCCGCCCCTGCCCCCTCCCTCGCTGCTGCTGCCAGCGCAGCAGAGCTGGGCGAGAACTCCATGAGCCCCTCCCAAGACCCTGACCACTTGGCAGTGGTTTCTGCAGGACCCACCCAACATCTCTGTGAGGGCTGCTGGCCCTGCTATCCTGTGCGGAGAAGGCCCTGAATGGAGCTGGGTGGATCACTACTATGGATTCACCCCTCCCAGCCTCTCCTCCCCACCCCGGGGCTAAAAATAGCAGGGAGGTGACCGGGCCAGCAAGGGAAAGGAGGAGACAGGGAGAGGCTGTGCTGGCCAGTTAGGGCAGGGTCTCCCCTGGTCCCTCCTTCAGTGCACCTAGACTGGCTACAGAGTTGCCCTGATAGCTGTTCTGCTGTGGTGGTCTCTGGGCAGGGCTGAGGGCTGGGCTGACCTTACACTGCAGGTTACTCGAGTTGGTGAAATGCACCTGAAGGTCTGTGGGCTGGGATGTCCAGCCTAGGAGTCTCCCTGGGCTGCTGAGGGGCCCGTGCATCTCTGGGCTGTCACAAGAGCGAGTGAGCCCTCTCCAAATGTCAGGGAGCGGCAGGGCGGCCCGGTTGCGCCAGCACCCCGCCAGCCCACTGGAGGAGGTGTCTTATTTCTATTCTGTGTGCTGCCGGATCCTGCTGTGGCCCCTGCCCAGCCCAGCGCCTCTGACTGCCCCATCCTGACAGGAAGGTGGACAGAGGCCAACTTGAGACATGCCTTGAGTCTGTCTAACTTATATTAAGAAAAAAAAATGACAAGCTTCATGTGTGGTCTCCCTTCTGGCCCCGGGGGACCCTGTCAGCCTTGTGTGCCCGAGTCAAAGCCTGTGGCCTGATGATCTTGGGGCCATTTCCTCCTGCTTCTCCCCTGGGGTGAGCTGCAGCTCAGGCCCCCTGCACTGCCTTATGACCTCACTCTCTCTCCATCCCCACTTCTCTCCCTCCCCTCTCTGCTGCCCCCTGCCCCCTCCAGGTGCTGCCCACAAACCCTGAGGAGAGCTGGCAGGTGTACAGCTCTGCCCAGGACAGCGAGGGCAGGTGTATCTGCACAGTGGTCGCCCCCCAGCAGACCATGTGTTCCAGAGATGCCCGCACAAAACAGCTGAGGCAACTGCTGGAGAAGGTGAGTGAGGGGAGGTGGGAGAAGCTTCAGCACCCACTGCAGAGGGTCCCCCCCAGCTCCACGCCTCATTCTTCCTGCATGTCCTCCTCAGAGTGCTCGTGGGTGCATGGGCGCCAGGGAGGAGCCTGAAGGATGGGTGGGTGGAGAGGCAGATGGACACGGGGAGAACGGATCAGTGGGTGGGCTGATGGGTGGGAGGACGGAGGCTCCCCAGGGGGCCCAAGCAGAGAGGACAACTCCCAACTTCTGGGCACTGCAGGCTCCCTTGGGAGCCAGTGGGAGTGGCAAGATAGGATGCAGCCCCCCTCCCCTGTTGCCATGTCTCCAAGTGTCCCTCACAAGCTATGTCCAGGATCTCGGGCTGCTCCCAGCGTCTCACTGGGAGAGCCTTCTGGGCGTGGGAAGCCAGGCTGTATGATTGTTACATCTGGGATCCGGCTGGCTTTGCTCGCAGGCCTACCTGCCTTCACAGCACAACTCGGAGCTCTGGCCCATTGTGTAATCCAGCCTTCACGAGAGGCGGTGGGTTAGTGGGATCACGGAGGGAATATTCGGTCTAAGTGGCCCAGCATTCCCTTGCCTGCCTCCACTCCACCCCAACAGCATCTACAGTTGAGCCCATGGACTGTATTCTAGGGGCCCAGGTATAACTGAGGGGAGAGGAGGAATGAGGAGGACCATCTGTTCCACTGTGACCCCTCAGAGAAGGAGACAGAGCGCATGTGTGGGGCACGAAGCCTTCAGAGCCTAGGAGAGAGGGCAGTCACACCTGCCCGCACACCCACACTCACATGTGTGTACGTAGTCACAGATATGCTCATTCATACACATATGTACATACGCCCCACACATATGTGCAGGTACATGCCTGTGCACCCGTATACAGTTATACACACACGTATCTGTGTATAAATATAGTCACACATGTACACATACACCTGACTGCATAGACATGCATAGATGTACATTCAAACACATACACGTGCACTTACCCGTCCACACAGATATGCATGTGTACATACACAGCCACACATTCACACACATGCTCACACAAATGCACACTCACTACACCTATAGATGCATGTACACAATCACATACATACATATATGCATGCATCCTTATAAATAGTACGTGCTCACACATACACACGCGTGTACACATACACACATGTGTACACATACAGGACTCTAGAAGACCGAGTTTGGGTCTTCCTTCAAATGGTCAGGGTGTTCTCTGTGGTCCGAGGGACAGCAGCCTGGGGCAGGGAGGACATTCGCCTGCTAAGGGCGGGTCACTTCTTGAGCACTAACTTAGCCCCAGATCCTCAGCTCAGTCCTGGACAAGGCCTTGGACTCAGTGTCCAAGCTGTCCAGGGTGGGCCGGTGAGACTCCCCGAGTCCCACCACCTCCCAAGGCTCTGCCCTGTCAGGTCCCAGGCACGGGGACCTCCCTGGCTTAGAGGAGCATGTTCCCCTTTGAAGAAGTGTCATTTCTGCCCCTCCCCAATCTGTGGCCACTTGACTAAATGATTGTAAAGTAAAGAATTAGACTGCTATGCATTAACAGATCCCACAAACATTCATCAACACAAAACTAGCCCAGAGCCTAATTGAGGCTTTAATTATGCAGGCTTGCAGAGGAGGGGGTAGGAGGGGGCTCTGGGCTTGCTGTAGTGCCAGGCAGGGTGCTGAGCCTTCTGGGGCGCAGAGGGAGGAAGGGCAGACTCTGAAAGACACTTCCGGAAAGCTCCTGGAGCTCCTCGCAGTGGGTTTTGGGGCTTTCCTTTCTGTGGGTGCCCCTCCCCCATGCATGTATGTGGCATGTGCCCACACTGCCCCTCCCCCATGCACCTTGTGCCCGTATTCCCGGCTGCCCCTCCCTCATACACCAGGTGGCCCCCCTTCCCCCATGCACCTTGTGCCTGCATTCCTGGCTGCCCCTCCCCCATAAACCAGGTGTCCCTCCTCCCCCATGCACCTTGTGCCCACATTCCCGACTGCCCCTCCCCCATATACCAGGTGTCCCCCTCCCCCATACACCAGGTGTCCCCACTTCCCCCCCCCATGCTTTGTCTCCTGGACCTTCCTGCTTTTGTTCCTTCTGTTTCACCTGTGAGGGGGCTGAGGGGACACCCTGAGAGGTCCTCTGATGGAGCCTCCATCCCTGGACTTAGGGTCACTACGGTACTGAGTCCACCCAGGCCCCTCCACATCTTGGAGCCACACCTCCTCCATGCACCTGGGTGCTTTCTGAAGACTCAGCCCCAGGTCCCCCAACCCCACCCCAGAGCTGACCACACCCCCCACACCCCTACCCCAGAGCTGACTCCCTGCAGCCCCCAGCGGAGCCCTGCTGGTGCTGAGGTTAGAGCACTCACCTGCTAAACGAAAGGTCGGAACCCCTCAACTAGCCTGTCTGTGGGAGGAGCGGGAGGCAGTCTGTCAGTAAAGACAACAGCTTTGGGAGCCCGCCTTTCTACAGGGCGCTGCTGTCACCCGCCTGGCAAAGGAGTTTGGGCTTGGGGGTTGCACTTAAAGACTCCCCCCTCTGCGAAGAGGCAAGTGGAGGAGGTAGGACAAGGCTGTGTGGGAAGGTCCCCAGCCCCGAGTTTAAAGCAGCTTGGACTCCAGGAGAACTAGCAGTGTGACAGTAAGCTGGTCGCCTAACTTCTCTGACCCTTGTTCTCACCTGGCCCACGAGACTCAAAAGTAACGTCACTTCAGAGTCTTATGAGATGCGATGAGTCCCAGCGGATGCTGGACAAGCCCCAGCACTTGGTCATTCTCCAGGGCCAGGTGTGTCCTGCTGCAAGCATGTGCTCCTGAGGCAGGTGGGAGGTGACTGCCTGTCATTAAGGATGTGACCTTGAGCTAGTGTCACTTGACTTTTCAGTGACACACCTGCAGTTCAGTGCTCTGCTCTGTGGTCTGCTCAGTGGTCTGCTCCGGGGGCCAGAAAAGACTCCCGGGCTCACCTGAGCATGGGTTTTACCTGGAGCGGAAGTGTTTGTTCTCAGAGGGGAGAATTACAGGAAAGGTCTTTCTTTGCTTTAAGGAAGCTGAAGGCCAGTGTGGCTGCCTGTGGTCTCCCACTAGAATACGGAGTCCATTCCTGGCTGGGTGTAGCCTCCCATAGAAGGCTGAGCCCACAGCCACCTGGGGGTCCTCAACCCAAAGGCCAGGTGTCCTGGGGGGCATAGTCCCTTCCTCCTAGTCGAATAGCTGCAGGGGACAGATCTGAGCACAAAGGGGTCACAGATGTGCAGTGTTCTTAGGCCCCTCTCTCTGTGGTACCTGAGTCAAGTGTTTGGGTTCCTTCTGGCGGAGTGGGGGCGCCGGGGAGGGGGATGTTAGCAAAGTGATGTTGTTGCTTCTAAAAGATGTGCGGTCTCTGCTGTCCCAGCTTATCTGGGAAGGCTCCCTGAAGGAGGTGGCCTTGGGACGAGACCTTGAAGGATGAATAGAAACAGATTTGCAGCTTTTCTCAGGGGAGGTGCGGCCATTAACAGCAGAATGAGCCGGCTGGAGGGTGTAAGGAGACAGAACGGAGCAGCTGCGTCTCAGTTTCCCACCAGTCAGTCTAGGGAGACAATCAGAGCAAGTAAAAGTCACCCCCATACTGTGTTCTACAAACTTGATTTTCTAAACTGAATTTGTGGATATTGCTTCCATGTAACAAGTCATAAAATTCCAGGCATTTTAAATGCTGAGAGAAGCACTATTTGCTGCTTTCCTACCAAGAACACCTTTGATTGCTCCTTTTTCAAACCGCTTCTCTTTTTAAACGTAATGTTATTTGCTGGGTGGGGGGCTGCAGAGCGAGGCTGAATCCTCACACGCGTGGCTTCTCACCACTGGCCAGCCGAAGCCGAGCTGCCTCCCAGACCATCTTGTTCCTAGAAGGGAGAGGATTTTCAGATTCAGCAAAAATCAGAGATGCATCCTTGCCGACGTAGGCTATCATCTTCCCCGTAATTGGATTAGAATCTGGCTCTGTGCTGCTGCGGCAGGCACCCCATCGGTGCTGCCTGCCCCCCAGACCCCCACACCCACTGGCACGAATGCAAGCCTGTTTCCAGATAATAAAATGCATTGGCAGGTGGCTGTGCTAAAACTGTTTTTCTTTTAAGCTCTCTGGAATCCTGTTGAATATTAAAGTTCCATCTTGAGGCTAGACTCAATTCCGAGCTGCCCGTAAAGATGTAAAACAGCGATTCTTCATTTGCTGGGTGATTGATTCCCGACTGTATGTTCTGAATGTGCATGTTTACAGAGCAGTCATCTACTTATGATACCGTGGGCGTGATGGATGGCACAGGCGAGGGGAGCTGGGCCTGCCGCGCTCCAAGCCGCTCCCCGCTCCCCGTTCCTTCATCCTGCACTTAAGCAATCAACCTTCTCAGCGAGCTATCTGTGAGCTTTGGGGAGAAAGAGAATTTATACTGGGGTACCGGCAGCCCAACAATGCCATTTGTCTCCGTAGATATTTATGCGTTCTTGGCTAGATTTCCTCCTGCAGAACAGGACCAGGATCAGAATAATACCCCCCCCTCCACCGCCCCCAAAAAGAAAAGTTAAGATCACCCAACACCCCTTGCCTACAGCAGCACCCAGCTAGTTTGCACCCACATTTGCACCTTCTATCATAAGAACATTCGGGAAGGTGGCAGAGGGAATGTTTACCAGCCATCTTTGCTCTGTTTGGGGAGTTGATGCCTTAACCATGCTGGCCATTACCTAGTAAATAATGCATGGGCTGCTTCTGGCTCCCGGGCACTGGGTAATGCAAAGGTCAGCAGCCCGGATTAGGAGGCCAGTCAGCCCCATTGGCACCTTCCGAGCCCCTCCCTGAACCTGTTGGTCTTTTAAACAGGTGCAAAACATGTCTCAGTCCATAGAGGTACTGGACAGGCGGACCCAGAGGGACTTACAGTATGTGGAGAAGATGGAGAACCAGATGAAAGGCTTGGAGTCCAAGTTCAAGCAGGTGGAGGAGAGCCACAAGCAACATCTGGCCAGGCAGTTCAAGGTATGTACCAGCCTCCTGCTCCTCCAGGCCTGGGCTGCAGTGCCCTCGTGCCTGGCCCCTGCCCCAGAAACAGAGACGTGGCTGCAGACAGGCACTGATGTTATTATGTGCTGGTGAGTCAGAATCAGCCCATAGCCGACCCTCCAGCGGGTTTTCAGAGGTTGTAGATGGCACGGGGAGAGATTGCCCATCTTTCTCCTGTGGAGCAGCTGGTGGGTCCGAACCACATGCTTTTGGGTTTGCAGCACAGTTCCTTCTCACTAGGCCACCAGAGTTCCTGCAGAAGGACGTAGCAGAGGTCATGCCTTGCTGACAACTGATGCCCTTGGAGAGGTTAGCCCCCTGCCCTCCCTCCAGATTAGCCATTTTCAGCACACCTCCGATGCCACAGTCCACTCTGTCTGGCTTGAGAGCTGGTACCCCAGTCCCACGCTCCTCTAGCCAAGTGGCATATGAACTGGGGAAGGGACATCAGCAGCTTTTGTCTTCCCACAGCTGCTGCAGGTAAATCATATTAGCCAAGTATTAGCTTAATTGATCAGAGCCAGTTCTGAGCAGAGATCATGCAGAGTGATTTTTCAAATCCGACCTAATTTAGCTGTGACAGGGCCTGTCGTAGCCAGGGATGCCAGAGAGACGTGGGCATCTTCCTCACATAGTGGCTGCGTGCCCTGCAGTCCCAAGCCCCTCTCGACACCTAAGTGAGGATTTTGTTTGGCATGTAATCACATTTACCTAACATCAGAAGGGAGCCCGGCTGGCACAGTGGTTAAAACACTCAACAACTAGCCAAGAGGGTGGGTGGTTCAAACCCACCGGTTGCTTTTCAGGAGAAAGGTTATGGCTGCCTGCGTCCATAAAGACCACTGTCTAAGAACCCCCAAGGGGCTGTTCTGCCCTGCCCTACAGGGCCACTGTGAATTAGAATCCACTCCACGGGGGTGGGTTATGGACTTAGATTCTTTGCTGCCAGTCCCAATAGGCTAAGTTTTCAGAATCTATAAAATGCCCATTTTTCTCCCAGAGCAGCTGGTTGATTTGAACCGCCCACCTTTGAGTTGGCAGCCCAACTCCTTAATCTAACTCTCTAGAGCTCCCTGAGGTTCTGTGCAGTATATGTATGTACACCTGTAGTTTGCTCAGCTTCAAACTGGACCACCTTGAGAAATCGTACACCCTGTAGTGAAGGTGTGCATGCATGTCCCAAGTGAGAGACGGCCACTCATGGACACTCTCTGCCTCTGTCCTTTTCATCCTAATGCTTCCCTTCCTCCGATGCACTCTCCCTGCATGCAGCAAAAACTAATTCTCTGTTAAAAGCAGTCCATTAGGTAGACGGGATGGCAGGCTAATGAAGTTATAAATCTGTCGTCAGGAATGTCAGAGCGGCCCGCTCCTTGCGAGGAAAATGAGCCCGTTCCTCTTGTCAGAGGCAGGTGGACAGTCTGTCCTTGTCCCTGACAGCCATCATGAATTATCATGACCTTTCAGCTGGAGAGGCTCAGCGTCCCCTGGGAGGGCCCAGGCGCTTCTAGGCGGCCAACTCGGGCTCCTGGGAGGCAGGGGTGTCTGCAGCAGGCGGCCCGCTGCCATCCTGCAGTCAGTGTCCCCACAAGCATCTGGCAGAGTTCCATGACCGGGGGCTGGATGCTCTGGGGCAGAGAACCCTCTTACCTTTTACCCTGCTTAAATTGCCTCACAGAATTTTAGCAGACCTCCCCGCCAGGGAGCCTAAATCACCACTGAAGCAGTTTGTTTCCGCTAACTCCACCATCAAAGTGTGCTTTTTGTTCTTTCGGTTTTTGTTGGTTTGTGTTTTTTTTGAAGTGACCGTGAAAGTATTTGTCTATTAATGGCTATCTGTTCCAGGCAGGCCAGTGAGCTAGCTCTTCAACAGCATTTCATTTTCTTGCTTGCAGGGCTAACTTAACAGACTTTTTTCAATGCTGCAGTGACTGAAGAAGCAGTCCACTCCCATGTAACCATGAAAGAGAGCCAGAGAGCTTTTTGCACCATGCATTTTTACAATTATTTTCCAAATACTTAGCACCATATCACTAAGGAACCTTGAACACAACCAGGATCCTTCTTTGCATGCGACTGTAGATGCATTTCACCAATAGTTTGGACCCTTGTCAATGCAATTTTTGAAAAAGGAAAAAAAAAAGAACTTTGTGTATGTGACCAAAAGCATGTAACCTTCAGATGTTGCATTCTGAATTGACAATAAAGACCTTTCCCAAATATGTTGGTGTTCTGAAGACTGATTCCTATGTTCTTTCTAATTCATTTGGACCAGCGTAAATAAACCCGTAACTAAAGCTGCAGAGCGCACGTTCTCGCTCGAGCGGGGAGAGGCCAGGCCAAGGCAGGGTGTTAGGAGTTTTTGCACGCATCGCACTGAACCCAGCTTATTTTAACCTTGCAGGCGATAAAAGCGAAAATGGATGAACTTAGGCCTTTGATCCCTGTGTTGGAAGAGTACAAGGCCGATGCCAAATTGGTATTGCAGTTTAAAGAGGAGGTCCAGAATCTGACGTCATTGCTAAACGAGCTGCAAGAGGAAATTGGCGCCTATGACTACGATGAGCTGCAGAGCAGAGTGTCCAATCTTGAAGAGAGGCTCCGTGCATGCATGCAAAAACTAGGTAGGCCCCGAACCCTGCGGGCGGGCCCGCTCCTCCGCACGCGGGCAGCTTAGGGAGCGGTGCTGGCCTGGACAGCACCCGCCTGGCTTGCTGAGCTCCTGGCTCTGCAGGCCTGGTGGGCATGGCTACCTCGAGCTTAGCGGAGGAGAGGTGTAGGCAGTACCCATCCAACGCCCATCCTCCAGGCTTTGTCCCGGTGCTGGGCACAGACCACATCGAGGATGACAATGGGGGCAAAAAGGGTGCTAACAGATGTTCCACGCCGTGTGTGTGTGTGTGTGTGTGTGTGTGTGTGTGTGTGTGCGTGTGTGTGTGCGCGCGCGCGCGCGCTCTCCGTGTTGAGAAAGGGGGCTGATGAAGCTGCTTGAGAAACGAAATCGTGCATAGTTCTAGTCAAAAGGAAAAGAAACCCCACTCACATCGCATTTGATGACCACAGCTAGTGAGGGTCCGCGCCAACCCACCAGGCAAGGGGGTACCTCTGAGCACAGAAGCCCCCCACTTCTTCTCATTTTTCTAGGAAGGACCCCTATTGTGGGCTGACCTATTTGGGTTCTGACTCATGATTAAAAGCCCACTTTCCTCATCGACTTTCTAGTTAATTGCTTCAACAAATCTTAACACACTAGTATCTGAGTTCACGTCTAAATAGGCTATTTTCAATCTCAATTACATTTTCAGGTTTTCTTAATAAAGATTAACTGGCCCTCCTCCAACACCTTTTTCTTTCCTTATAGCATAGCTTATCCGAGTTCAAACTGACTTCCTTGAAGGGTAATTCAAGTGACCTTTAGGGTGGTTTTGCTGCAGGAGAAAGCTAGGCTTGGCCTCACTGCTGTTATCATGTATTTCTGCTCACTGCTCTGATGCCTTATACAAAGACCCCACCCTCACCCCACAAGGCTGAATGTCTTTAAACACTCTTCTTGTTACAAATCTTTTATGTTCATGAGAGAGAATGGTCAAGGGGGAGATTAACAGACTCAGCCACCTTTTTAAAACTAAAGACCCACTTCTAAATACTCTCTGTAATGCTGTGTGTCTTAGTTACTTAGAGCTGCTGTAACAAATACACTCGTTGCTGTGTGCCATCAAGTCAGAACTGACTCATAGCTGATTCTCCAGCAGGTTTTCAGAAGTAATACATCACAGGGGAAAAGATTCAGACTGCGTATCTTTGGGTTACAAGTGCAACTTCTTAGCACTAGGCTACCAGAGCTCCCTAACAAATACAGTAGACCCTTTAACAAATAGAAATATATTCTCTAACTGTCTTGGGGACTAGAAATTCAAGTTCAGGGAACCTGCTGTACGGGAAGGCTTTTCCTTTGTCAGCTCGGAAGGTCCTGCCACCTTTCAACACTTGTGGGTCCAGCATCCCTTGGAGACATCCATGTGTCATGCATCTGTCTACCCCTGAGGCTAGGAGGTTCTCCGTCATGTAGGGATCTGGGTTCAAAGGAAGCTCTGTGCTCCTGGCTCTTCCTCCTTGGTGGTAGTGAGGCCCCATCCTCTCTGCTTGCTTCTCTCTCTTTCATCCTTTGTAACATAAAAGTTGTGACTCAAGCAGGTATGACTTGAGTAAGAGCATGACTTCTGAAAGAGTGGAACTTGGCAAGGGCTGTGGTCTGAGTCATACCCTCTAGGAAATTGCCTTCCAGCTATGCCCCTCACCAATCCTGCCTCACTGGTGTGTTCACGTTAGGGTTTACACACATCAGACGGAGACAACGAGACAGCGCAGGCCATCGTGGAGTAGCCAGATTGAGGCATATCTGGCGGGAATGTGGCTCAATCATGACATCCCAACTTTGGACTCCCCGAGTTCATGTCCTCACCACATGTAAAACTTTCATCATGCTCATCTCCAAGAGCTTAAATCAACCAAGTTCAAAATCTCATCTTTCAAAATCAAATGTGGGTGAAACTTTAGACATATTCCGTCCTTGGACCAAATTCCTCTTCATCTGTGAACAGTGACATGTAGACCACAGGTTACCTGTTCCCAGTGTTCCATGGTGGGACAGGCCCGGGGAAGGCATTTCTGTCACAAATGGGGAAATTGGAGGAACAGAAGGAGCTACAGGGGCACGAGCAAGTGTAGACCCAGCAGAGCTGCTCGCATCCGCCGTCAGGCCTTGAAAATGGTCCTTCATTCTCTAAGACGATCTGGGCAAGGTTGGCCACGCTTTCTGGATTCTGGGTGGAGATCTCTCAGTTCTGGGCTTCAATTCCAGCGTCCAGGCCCACTGGCACATCAAGCCTTGGCCTTGGCCCCATTCTCCTAGTCTCTCTGAATGGTCCCCCCGCCCTCCTGGCCCCAGCGGATCCTGTTCTTCTGCTTCATGGCCATGTTCATGCTCTAGGTGATGGACTGTCTGGGGCTCCCCTCACCACCTCCCATCCGTACGCCGGAATTGTCTTTGATGCTTGTAATTCCACCAACAGTCTCTTCCAGGTAGTCTGGGCTTTACCTAGTCCTCCAGCCTCTACTCTTAACCTGGTTCCAAAACCACTTCCACATTTAGATCTGTTAGAGCAGCACTCCATTCTTGGCACCAGATTTCATCTTAGTTCTCTGGTGCTGCTGTAACAGAAATACCACAGTGGGTGGCTTTAGCAAACAGACGCTTATTCTCTCAGTTTCCAAGTCTGAATTCTGGGTATCAGTGCAAGACGAAGCCTGGACTCCCTTCAGCATCTGGGGCCCGGGTTTCCTGCAGCTCTCCCTAGGCCTTGCTGTCCACCTTCCCCTAGGACGGGGAAGGTCATCATCACGGCCTACACTCTGCTCCCAGCTCCCCGTCCTAGGTGGCACCGAGGTCCCTCTCTCTCCTCACTTCTCTCTCTTTTTATCTCTTGGAAGATAAAAAGTATGACTCAAGTAAAAGAAGGGTGACTGAAGTCACATCCCCCTGTCAGGCCCGAGATAGTCTCCACAGTAATACTGCCTCGTTACATGCAGGGATTCAGATGTTACAACAGGCCACGCAGAAGACACTCATGTCAGATCATAGAATGGAAGACAGTCACCAGCACTGGGGATCGTGGCCTAATCTAGTACACACTTGTCTTGGCAGGAACCATGGCACTGCCTAGCGGGTTCGGTAAAGGCGTGATGGTTTAAGAGAAGACAGAGATGCTGGGGATTGAAGAACTGACTCTTAGTGTGGGGACGGGGTTGTGTCTCAAAAGGGGCTGGGTGCTAAAGTGTCTCCTCTGCCAGAGTCCTGGAGGGCCCTAGGTTTAAAGGGTCTCAGTCCTGGAGGGTCCCAGGCCTGGCAGGTCACAATCCTAGAGGCTCTGGGCTGGGCCATTCCTCCCACCTCCTGCCCTGGGAAGTGCGGGGGTCTGTGTGAGTGTTACTGGTGTTGGTGTTTATAACCGCTGGGCTCTGCAGTCACCTCCTCCGAGCACAGCCTCCCTCCCTGCACCTGAGTGGCCCTCAGCAGCCATGGCTGTGGAAGACAGCTGTCCAAATACCCCGCCTGGCTGCTCCCCTGGTCCAGGAAAATCTAGGGCTGGGGAGGGGCTGGTCATTTGTTGGCTGTCCCTACCTGTGAAGTCTTCCCCAGGGAGAAGGCAGGGCAAAACCCTCCACCTCCCAGCCCCCAGGCCCCTGGGAGCAGATGGAAATTCAGAGCAAAGTCACGCCTGGGGAGCGACTCTGGGCTTTTCCGAGGGGAGGGACCAGAGGGACCATCCCCCAAGGAGGCTGCCCTTCCCCCTGTGCTTCTGACTCTAGAAGCTGGGTGAGCGGATGTCACAGCTGAGGGTCTTGGGTGTCCTCGTCCTTGTGGGCTTCCTAGAGCCCCTGCAAGGTTGTGTTGAGGGCCAGGGGAGCTCCAGGCCCCAAGAATCTTTACCACGGGAGCCCAGCAGTGGTCTCACTTCTGGGGTGGGGCGGGGAGTTCTGGCTTCAGAGCCTGGCATGGCCTGGCCCAGGAGGAGTGAGGGTGGAGGGAGCGAGGGCCACTAGCTGGCCGGGCACCTTCCTAAGGCATTCACCACCTTGAGCTGCAGCCTCTGCGTCTGTGACATGCAGTCCAGTGTTGCCTGCCTTTGGTGATGCATTGGCTCCTCACTGACCAGGGACCGATGGGTGATGGATAGAGATAGAGAGAAGGTGATAGGTCAGAGATAGTGACTACATAGAGAGATGATAGATAATAGATACATAGATAATAAATAGAAAATGATACATAGTACTGGATGGATAGGTAATATAGAGGTAAATGAGGGGCAATATATAGATGATAGTGAATAGATAATAGATAAGTAGGGAGATAGATAAAAGATGACAGATATTGAGTGATGAGTAACAGAATATAGAAAATATACAGATAGGAACTAGAAGGCAGGTAACTGGTAGATGTGGAAGGTCATACATGCTGTTAGATGCCAGCAGGGTGGAAACGACTCCTAGTCGACCTCCCAATACCAGGGGCTCTAATTGCATAGGAGGAGGTTGTCCATCTTTCTTCCCAGGAGCGCCTGGTATATTCAAACCACGGGCCTTGGCTTGGCCGTGCCGCTCCCTACCCTCGGCCACCAGAGCTCCCTAGATAATAGCCGTCATGTACTGTCAAGTCGGAACCCACTCGTGGTTGACCCTCCAGCAGGTTTTCAGAGGCAGTTAGTCACCTGCGAGGAGGTTAGGCACCTTCCTCTGCCGTGGAACAGCTGGTGAATTCCAACACTGTGCCTTTTTGGGTGGACAGTTCTCCGTACCAAGAAATCGCAGGAGCCCCCAGATGATAGGCAGTAGATCAAGGCGTCCGTGGACAGATAGAAGATGGGCGATCAGTAGACAGAAAGAATATACATATAAATAGAAAGACTAGACGTCCTTGTTGGAAGCAGGGGCGGCATCCACTTCCTAAATAACATGACTCTGGAAACCCTGTGAACTTTGATAAATGTCAACAGCTGGAGAGGGGCTTCAGGCCCTTTTTGTTCTTAGGGTCGCTGTATGAGTCGTGCTCGACTCAAAGGCAATCAACAACAGCAACATGCATACTTGCTAAATGAATGATCGATAGTGAAGAGAGCGCGGATAGAACAGATAGATAATGAAATTCTGGATAGGTAGTTGATAGGTTGGTTGATTGACCAAAGACAGATGGTGGCGATCACTGATAGATTGTAAACAGATGACAGGTCAATACAGACGATAGAAAACACAGGCAGCCGCTCTGCTCTCCTGTTTCCCTGGCTTCCTTTGAAGCTCAGCAACTTAAAGATCAAATTAATGTCCTGTAGCTGCTTAATTGAGTGTCTCCTTGGGCCTTGCGGAGCCGCACCAGTGTGGGGACACGTCGGTAGCGGAAGTGGCAGGTGAGCACAGCACAGCGGTGGCAGCGTGGGGGGCGGCGTGGCCAGCCCGGCTGCATGGCAGGGACGGGAGGGACCGCCCAGCCAGGAGCTCAGCTGCCTTAGCCCCTGGCGCCTCCCGAGGACCCTCCCAAGCCTGGTGAAGGGTCTATGGGCCTCTTTCCTCAGCTGTTCACGGAAAGGTCGGCAGTTTGCACCATAAGGAGGGAAAAAGATGTGGGAGTCAGCTTCCCTATGCCTCACGGACGGTTCATTCTCTCGTACCCTGTTGGGTGCCATCAAATTAGAACAGGCCCGTAGTCGCCCCTTGAGCTGGTTTTCAGCAGCAGTGAATCGCACAGGAGGAGATGGCCCATCTTTCTCCCATGAGGCAGCTGGTGGATTCGAACCCTGTGTACCTTTGTGTTGGCGGCACAGTAACTTACCACTGAACCACCCGAGCTTCCTGTTGTGCCCTACTGGGTATTAGTCAAAATCGACTTCGTGAAGATGGGTTTGGGTTTGTTTTGTTTGTGGCACAACAGTGCCCTTTGCTCTGGATCCAGGAAGCTCTCTGCCAACGCATGTCAAGGCCCAAGGGCGCAGAGCCCGAGGCCGAGGGGGTGAGGGGAGCTGTGGGGTCTTCAGGGTGTCGTCCCAAAGGCCTTGTCAGTGCTTTGCAAGGTCTCCAGCTGCCCCCCTAGTGCTCGGATGAGACCTCTGACTAGGACAGGCTGGTGGCAGGCCCAGGGCTCATGGCTAGACTTAGGGGTGCCCCTCCCTCCCTGCCTGCCTCAGACACTATGGTCTCTGTCCTGGGTTCCTCGGTGGGGCTTCCCTCTGTCCAGGTCAGCACGCCTGTTTGAGGACACCAGGCTGTACCTCCTGTGTTTATGGTTAGTAACCAAATGGTCAGCCTCTGGACGCAGGTGCTCTGAGGGAGGAGGAGAGGCAGCCCCTCCCCTGCACAGTCCCAGTAACAGGACGAGGGTCGCCAGGAGTCGGAATCCACGCCTGCAGTGGGTTTGGAGGCTGTATTTGGGAATGACCCCCTTCTAGGACCACAAGAGGCAGAGTGTGGCTCCTGTTGGGTGCCTGGCACTCCGCTCTGGCCCTGGCTCTGGACCTGATTCATGTGCCCAGAGCCCAGCCTTCAGAGAGCCGGCCAGCCTCTGGCTCCCCCAGCCCTGGTGAGGAGAGGCACTTTCTCCGATAACTGTGCCAAGATTCCTCTGCTCTCTACCATCGGGGCTGCTGGCTCCAAGGCCTTGGGCAGAGCCAGTCTGCTCAGAGAACCAAAAATAACTCCTGATTCAATGCCCAGTTGCCCTAGGGAATGTGCCGGAGGCCAGTTTTCCAGGCGAAGGAGCTCACGCGGCCCGCTAGTTCCTCCTCTCCTTCTAATCAGGGATGCTGAGGTCCCAGCGTGGGACTAGACCCGCCTTTTAGGGAAGGGCTAGGAGATGGTGATGCTGACCCGGAGGTGCCTGGGGCGAGGAGCCGACTTGACTCCTGACACGGGTTTTCTCCCAGGGAGGTTGTCAGGGGCACTCCAGCACACGCCCCCCCCCACACCCACCCTGCCAGCACAAGCCAGCAGTGAGGTGCCGGAGCTTGGAGATGCTGGGGCTGCTCTGTGATCAAGCAGGTCTTGTGGGTGGGGTGCGGCTGGGCGGGGCGTAGTGATGCGGGGTGGAGCTGGTGGTGTGACAGGGTTCTGCTGTGTGCTGGGCTGGCCTCCTTGGGGTCTGGTGAGGCTGACAGGTGCTGAGGTGGACTCTGAAGTATGGAACGGTGCCAGTGGGACTGGGCAGTGCTGGGCAGAGAGACAGGACCAGGGCAACAGCACAAGGCTGGTGGCTCCACACCGCTGGGACTCGGTTCACAGTATTGTCAATGGCTTTGTCTTCCGGTACCCCTCATTGCCAGACTTCCAGGGTTTCTTCACAGTTCTGTCCTTACTGCAGAGTCTCTGGGGTGGGCGTGGACATGTGCTCACCCCTCTTCCCCAGACCAGGAGCTCAGAGTGGGGACCACAGTCGGGGGTGAGTGGCTGGTGGGCCACAGGTGTCCCGATGTGGCACCATGTTCCCCTTCCTCCCCTCCCTTAGAACAGAAGGTGAAGCAATAGACTGAGGAGAACTTGCTGGAAGGTGAGGGTTCTTCCCTCTGTAGAACCAACCGGGAGCCCATTCCCGTGACAGAAAGGCGTGCCATTCGTTGATTCATTAGTTCACGCAGGCGTCTGCCGCATATCCCTAGGCTGAGTTCTGCGGGATGGAGGGAGGAGATACAGCTTCTCGCCCTGAATGGGCTTGTCACACTGAGGGGTCAGGAAGGACAAGTGCACAGATCAGAAGGGGGTGGCATCTCAGAATGAGGGGGCAGCTTGAACAAAAACGTGAGGCGGTAGAAAAGCTGGGCTCGGGGCCAGGTGCCTGCCCTGCCCGGGGTGCCTGTCCTGCGACCTGTGGTGGGGGAGGGAGCTGTCAGGTCATTTTCTGGGAGGTCATCCAGCCGAGACAGGTGGGTGGTGGGACAGGAGCTGGAGCTCGATCCTGAGCAGAGACCATGGGCTCAGAGCGAGCAGAGCAGGTGGCCTGGTGGAACTGTTCTGCGGAGACGGTGCTTCAGGACTTCTGGGCAGCCCGCCGCCGGTCATCCCCTGGGTCAAGATTGGGACTGTGCACCGGGGACAAGTGTGTCTGTCGCATGAGGCCAGAATGTGAGGCCCCACAGCCCCAATGGGTGCTGCTGGGATGTTGGGTCTCTGTTGGCATCCCCATCGTCACCCCAGGAATTCAGCTGCTGTCACCAGCTCCCTTAGTCGCCAGCACGAGGGGTGACCCACTGTGAGGGGACTGGACAGTCCAGCTGGGGTTTCTGCATCCCAGCTTCTCCTCTGCTGAGTGCACCCTGCGTCCCTGTGAGATCCTGACGGGCATTAGCGTGGAGGGCTCTTTCTGATGGTTTCCCGGGTCATGTGCCCGCCGTCCTCACAGTGCTCTCGCCGTCCTCACAGTTCAGCCCACTGGCTCCCTCTCCCCTTCCCTCTCTCTTCTCCACGTTGATCTTGATCAGGGCAGACATGCAGGGAGGGTGGCAGCGGACAGGTGGGGTGGCTGTGCCGTCAGAACCCTCCATGATCCCTGCTGGAGTCCTCCTGCCTGGAGCCTGCCCGGGGTTTTGTGGGGCGAGGCTGGCTTCCTACAGTGGCCCTAAGAAGGGAACAGCATGGGAGTGCTGGCATTTCATCTTCATATCTGGGCACCAGGCCTTGGTGCTGGCACCGGGTTCTGGACCTCAGGTGAGGTAGAGAGCCAGCTCCACCTGTGGCCAGGTGCTGCCCCGAGAGGGCTCCTCTGCACAGGGCAGGTGTGTCCAGGGCTCCCCCTCCACGCTCCACCTTAGGGCAGAGGGTGTGGCCTCATGGGGCTGGTCACTTCCCCTGCCCCCAGCCATCGCAGGCTCTCTAAGATTATCCAGGATCAATGGAAACAAGCCCCCATTGGCCCTGAACATTGCCGACACTGTGTACATATGCTAATATGTCAGTGGGCGGGGCCGGGGAAGAGTGGGGGAAGGGACTGTGGACTTATGCTAAGGTGTCAGTGGGTTGTGGGTGGGGGATGAGTGGGGGAAGGGAGCTGCAGGGCCCTGGGCCTCCTTGGTCCATCATGGGAGGCAGGAGGCCACATACCAGGGAGGAGACTGGACACGTGGACCGTGCAGGGCTAGGGGCCCCTAGAGTCTGTTCCTGCAGAGTGGCACCCTTCCCCAGTGCTCCCCGGAATAGCCTAGGCCCTGGTGTGGAGGAGCTGGGGGAGGGTGTCCATCGGAGGGGAGCTGAGACCCTCTGTTCTGTGGAGGGAGTGGGCACAATATGGCAGGCGAAGGTGGAGTGAGTGGTACATGTGTGCTGAGTGACTGCTGACCGGGGAGGTGGGGGCTGTGGAGGACACGGCTAAGCCAGATGTGGGTCCAGTCTCCACCTGCCTGGGTGCCTGTGACCCCAAGTCCATCACAACCCCACCTTCCATCTGTGAGGGGAGAGCTGCTCCGTCCCTTCAGACCTGTCCACTCTAACGCTTTGTGATGGGTCAGTGTCCCCAGCTGCGTGTTTCAGCTCCAGTCAGAAACACCACTTACCCCTCCCTCGAGACCGGAGACCCCAGCTCAGCATGGAGATAGCCCCTTCTTCCTGGCCCATGTCTGGCCACATACAAGGCTCATGAGCGGGGGAGTCAAGTGTGGGCAGCACCAGGCCTGGGGACGGGTCCTGGGGGAGGGCACCTGGGGGAGGGGTCCTGGGGGAGGGAGGCTGGGGGGAGGGGAGCCTGGGGGGGGCTGCCCTTCTTGAGAACCCCGTGACTGGCACTGAGTCTTGTCCTGAGCACCCAGTGGTGGGGATCCCAGGCGGGCAGCGATGGCCGCAGCCCTCACATCCTCCTCCCCACGCCACGTGCGTCTTTTCCAGCCTGCGGCAAGCTGACAGGCATCAGTGACCCCGTGACCATCAAGACGTCTGGCTCGAGGTTCGGGTCCTGGATGACAGACCCTCTGGCCCCCGAAGGCGACAATAGGGTAAGTGTCTGAGTGGCTGGGGTCTCACATCTGTGCAGAGTCACTCTCCTAGGAGCTTGGCCCTGGTTTGTAGCTTTCACCTCATCTGGAGGCCCAGAGACTGGACAAACCAAAGGTCCTCCAGGGGGTGTGGTCCCAGGAGGACTTTGAGGAGGGTCACCTCTCAGTTCTCCTAGTGGGTCCTCCCCCAGATGAGGAGCCCCATAGGTTTGACTCCAGACCTCAAAGGCAGCCTGCAGTGTGGGGACCACCAAGGAACCCCAAGGAGCAGCTGGGGAAGGCAGGTAAAGTCTCCACTGAGTGGACTGTCCCTGAGGCAATGGCCTTAGGACAGGTCAGGTGCCCGGGTGACCTCCCCGTCCCTCCTGAGACTTTGGCGTCCTGCGCTGCCTCCTCACCCCTCCGGCCGCTCCCTCTTCCTTGGGGAATTCACAGTAGACAAGAGGCTAACACGTCGTTGATGGGAGCAGTGACTGTAGAAAAGGCTTGTCTGTTTCAAGCTGGAAATGCTGAAGAAGAAGCAGAAGTATTGCTCTTATCACTGCTCAGTCACACTTTGGGGGGAGTCTGGGGGGTAGCAGGAGCTGAGGGGACTGTCACAGAAATCAAACATCAGCGTCTTCCCCAACTCCCACTTAGCCAGCCCATTTCACAGTTGAGAAGACAGAGCCAGAGCTTAGGCTCCTCCCCCACCATACGGAAGTGAGAGTGCAGGCCTGATTGTTGGGCACCAGGGTCGTTGGTGAAAGGGCATCAAAACACCCCTTCTTTTGTTTGCAGACTCACTCTGCCTCCCAGCCTCCAGCTGGGGCCACAGTGGGTAGTTCAGAGGATTGTTTGCAGTCCATTGTGTGCCCACCCAGAGTCACAGACTGCTGGGGGCGGGGGTGTGAGATGAGGACAGCTGGGGCCAAGGACACAGCGGGCTGGTCCCTTTCAGGGTCCCTCTCAGGCATAGCTCTGCCTCAGCATGCGGGGTGAGGCCAGGCTGGAGTAGCTGGGTTGAGGTGGGCCTGGGATGAACTGGACAGGCCTGGGGTAACTTGGAGTGGACTGACTAGCTGAGCTGGGTTCTACTCAGGGATCTAGCCTGGGTTTAGATAACCTGAACTGGGATGTCTGGGCTGGGCTGAGCTGAACTGAGCTGTGAGCATTCACTGGCTTGAGCTTGGACAGCCAATGGCTTAGGGGTCTAGCCTGGGTTTAGATAACCTGAATTGTGATGGCTGACCTGGGCTGGACTGAGCTGGCTTGGGCTGCATGGGGCTGGGGTAGCCCGGATGAACTAGGAGTGCCCGGACTGTGGATATGGTGAGTGGTCCTGACCTGGGATGCTGGTTTGTGCTAAACTGGGCCAAGGTGGGTTGAGCCGGGCGGGGCTGGCGTTCCAAGTCTCTTTCTAGCAGAAATCTCAGATCCCAGATTTCTCCCTGCTTCTGCATCAGGAGAAGGTTCCATTAGCTTTTCTAGCTTTAATGACATCTCATTTGTATGTCATTTGCCATTCCTTTCATAGCTGATGGAAACGTGTGTTCCTTTTTGATTCATGAAAGAGGCCGTGCGCTTTGGCGGGCTTTCCTCTTCCAGAGGAAGAGCCTCGGGAATGGAGACTCTTGTTTGTCTCAGGTGGCCTGGGGCTCACTGGTGGTCCCCAGAGACGAGAGGCGAGGAATGATGTTGGAGGGTCCACCACGACTGGAGGGCTGCAGAGGCTCCCGTGCTGTCCTGCCCGCCCCATCCCGGTCGGGAAACTCCATGTCCCCTTTCCCAGCAGCCTCTTGCAGGATGTCTGTGACCCTTGCCTCATAAAACCAGAGCGCCCTGCACAGCTTCCTTCTCTTAGTCCTCTGTGGACTCTTGGACGCTGTCCTCACACTGATGGCATCAGCCAGAGTGGGCATCCAGCAACATGGGTTGCTCTTACCCAGCTCCGTCGCCCGAGGTGTGCTGGGAGCACGTGCGTGTGCAAACACACACGAATGCACACACACACATGTGCACGCACACATTCACATGTACATACATGAGCACACAACACTCATGCACATTCATACACACATGTGCACATGCATACACACATGAGCACTTACATGCCCGTGCACATGTGAATGCACACACATATGCATATACACACTCTTGCAAGTACACATGCACACATGTGCAATGCACACACATGCATATACACACTCGTGCAGTACACACACTACATGCATGTTCACGCGTGAACACATACACACTTGTGCACATGCGTGCACACACACAACGCTCGTGCATATGGATGCACACATACACACGCGTCCACAGAGCCCCCACTGCTCTGGTCTGCGTTGAGAAAGAGACTGAAATCTGAGAGCTGCTCATCTACCTGGCCCAGGGCTGCCGAGTGGGAATGGAGAATCGGGTTCCTCTCCTGGGAGGCTGGGTGATCCCCCAATCTCTTCACCTTTGGAAGCCTTTGACAGGGATTGCTCATAAAAGGGGCCACGTGCTTGGCACAGCCCTTCGTCGGGAGCAAAGGGCAGGACCAGAACTCACTTGCAGGCTAGCCAGACCTTCTCTAAGCTGCCCAGTGAGAACAGACCGTCCAAGTGAGCAGGGAGGCTCTTCCGAGAGAGTCCTCGTGAGCAGCTGTGGCTGCTGGCCAATTCAGAACGGTTGGCTTTGGGTATTTGGGAAGCGATGCTGTTTTTGCTTTGTTTTCCAAAGCTTAGGGTTCCTTCAAGCTGGCTAGTTGTTCTTTCTCGGATATGCCCTCCGGGAAGCCCTCTGCTGGACAGTCAGCTTAGGAGTGTCCTCTCAATTCAGGTGCGGGTGACGTTAGCAGTAGCAGACACCACCATGGAAAGGTGGGCCCCGAGGGCAGGCTCTGTCCCAGGCACTGATGGAGCCTCTGGGGATGAACCCCAGACCTTTGAACACCAGAGTGAGGCTGTGGGGACACACGTGGTTAAGTCCATCACCAGAGGAAAGTGGCAGTGCAGGTTCACCCAGAGGGACCTCGGAAGAAAGGCCTGCTCTTCTGCTTCTGAGAGCCTTGAGGCCCATGGTGCAGTTCCTGGACGCAGAACGGCCTCCACTCGGCAGCTACTGCCATGTCCTCCCCAAGGAAGCCGCAGTGGCGGTGAGTGGAGCCAGCTGTGCCCTGAAGCTCTCGCTCCCTGAGTCCCGCCCTTTGCAGCATTTGTGTCCTGGTGGACCCCTCAGTAGCCCCTCAGTGCAAGGCTACCCCCATCCCCCTGTCCATGAGGAACTGAGATTCGGGGTGGTCGCATGACTTGCCAGAGTCTTAGAACAGGCTGACTGGTGGTTTGATGGGACAGGTGTCTACCCCAATCACTAAGATGTCCTGCTGCCAGCCTCCACCCTCGCATCCCCCCTGCCTGGTCTCCTCGGGCCTGCAGACTCCCACCCCTACTGCTTCCTGGACAATCCAAGAAGCAAGATAGCCTGCGATTAACTGGGTTTATTTACTAATCACTTATTTATTAATCATTTATTTACTAACCACTTCACCTGGGTAGCCCCACATGTAAAGCAGCTGAGGTGAGAGGGCCGCTGGAGTGCTCGGGAAGCTCAGGGACGCCCACGGCTACGTTGCTGCTGTCAACAGCATGTTCCTGCTGGTTAAGCTGCCCCGCACACAGCACAGACTGCCCCACTGCCCCCCAGGCCCAGCAGCCACGCTGGCCTCCGGGGACGCACCAATGCTTTACGCTGCAGGGGGCCTCCATTGGACACTCCGGGCCTGCCTCGTGGCCCTGAGTATCAGTGTCCTCCCTTGTCACCATCACCGATCAAATGGTCCTCTTTTAGACCTGGAGCGTGCGGCTCCTGCAAGCCCAGCTGTTCCTGCACAGCGAGGGTGTCGGCCCAGAGCTGTCGGGCGGCAGTGGAGTCCTCCAATAATTAGACCCTGATTTTCTGCTTGGTGACGTGGTTCCCCCAGGGGCACATATTCCTGATGGCAGCTGAGCTGCTGAGAGCGAATGAGGGAGGGAGGACGCATGGAGAAGAGCCAGGGACGGCTGGCTGGGTGCTGGGCACCGCTGAGCCCACGTGTGGTCGGCTGTCGTCGGACTGCCCCTTCTCTACCCGAGAGCCAGGCACCCTGCACCCAGCTCAGCGTCTGAGTCCCCCCGCCAGGAGGCCCCTCCCGGGGCCTGTCATCAGCCAGAGGGGTGCTTGTCCCTGTTTGGGTTTATTTTTATCTTTTCCATTCTCCCATCTAATTGTGATCACACCCTCACAGGGTCCCATAACTCGCTCCAAAATCACCTGAAAATCAGTGTGGGTTCCAGTGCCTGAGGCTGGAGGGGTGAAGAGAGCCTGCAGGGGCCTTGCCGGGCACCGATAGTCCCACCCAGCCTGCAGGTTGTTGCCTGGCCCACTTAGTAAGCGCCAGCTGTGTACCTGGTCCTGGACCAGGCAGTGCGCCGCAAGCAGAGGCTGGTTCAGCTCAGCTGCCAGGTGCTGCTGGTCACGTGCGCTCCTGAAGCCCCCTCCCCCGCAGCTCAGGTGCAGGCCTCTGGACTGGACATGTCTTACCTCCCCTAGGCATAGAGAGCTGTCGATGCTGAGGCCCGGCTGAGCCCCCACACTCAGGCCCCCTAACACCTGCCAGTGTGACACCCCCTAGGGGCCTCGTTCACAGGACGGATTCTTCCCAAGGCTGAGCCACGCAGCAGTGACGTGATGCTGGTCTGTCTCCGGCTGTCCTCGGAGGGGCCAGCTCACTTCTCAGCTGTCTTTGGCCCTCAGAGCTCCTCTCTCCCCATGCTCGGGGCCACGTTCCACTGTTGCGTCGGTGTCAGCTTGTAGCGACTGTTCACTGGATTTGCCAGGCCACGTCTTCCCAAGAGGAGATAGCCCATCTCTCTCTCTCAGGATGGATGGGCAATTTGAACTGCCAACCTTTCTGTTAGCAGCCCAACATATTACACGCTGTGGTACCAGGCTCCTTAATTAGTGGGATGGCATGATTGCTGAAGGACAGTCGTTTCACAAGGAGGGTGAGCCTCGTACTCGAAAGTTCAGCCCAACCCAAAGCTGTCCCATGGCGTTGATCCTGATTCGTGGCCATCCCACGGTGCTCTGGCGGCCCAGCAGTAAGGAGCTGTGCTGCGAATTCAAAGGCCTACAGTTCAAGTCCACCAGCTGCTCCACGAGGAAGATGGGCAACCACTTCCCAAGGGCTCAACTGCTGGAGGGTCAGCTGTGGGTCAGCTCCGACTGGACGGCATGGAACAACCCCATGTGCCACAGAGCAGGGTCATGTGAGAGGCCTTGGCCGTCTTCTCTCCAGAAGCAGATCACCAGACCTTTCTCCTGCGTCACCAGAGAGTGGATGAGAACGGCCAAGCTTGGGGCGAGCAGCCAATCGCAAATGGCTTGTGCCATCCAGACCCCTTTCAAAGTCCTTAGTTGTCCTCTGAGCATGGCCAGAGCCATCCAGCTGTGTGAAGGGCTCGCTCAGAATGACAGCCCTGGAGGACGCACCGTCTGGCAGGCTAGACTGTGGCGCTGTGGCTTCACACATCCCACCCTCACTAGCAGGATGAACGGCCCCTTCACCTCTTCCCTGCAGGTCGGGGTGGGGAGGGGATGGCATGGCCCATCCCCATTAGCATCCATACATCTAATCCCGAGCCCGGAGCTGCTTCTTGCCTCTCCTCTCCCCTTGTCCAGCTAGCTGCTTCCTTCCACGTGTCACCATCTCCTGACGTTGGTGATTCCATCAGGGGGATGGTGACAGATGCTCTCTGAGCCAAAGCCAAGACCGAATTCCCTGCCCAAGCAGCTGAGCAAAGCCACTCCCAGACTCATCCCTGCATTTGTGTGGTTGGGCCAGTGCCCCGCGGGCTCTGCCCTTCATTGAGCTGCCCTCCCTGGCCGAAGGCAGATGGCAGTGGTGGGGAGAGTGAGGAGGAGCTCTCACCTGGGCCAGCTTGGCTGTGTGGCCTCAGCACTGTGGACAGGCCGGCAGCCTGCACTGCTGGGTTCTGGTTTCAAAGGCTCCGTTTGAACGTGAATCTCTGTCCCTTGGGCAGGCAGAGCTGGCCAGCCACTTGCTCTCTGTGCGCTGATAATGGTTCTCTCTAGCTGGAGCTGTGGTTTTCAAGTCTACTGTCCATTATAATCACGTAGGCAGGTTTTAAAACCCTGTACCAAAGTCACATGTCCGATGAACGGGGACGGGCAGGGCTGCTGGGTGGAGAGTCGGAGGAGCAGGGAGCATCCTCTAAGCTGAGAAGCGGGCAGTGAGTTCTCTGTCTCAGGAGACAGTCGAGCAGAGGCTGGCGGGTCACCAGCACACAGCACTGGTCCCCTGGACCCACCTGGCACTGCGTGTCCCACATTCTTGAGGGCTGGCCTGTGGGCTGCCTCGTATAAAAGCTTCAGCTACACCCAGCTCCATAAACAAAAACACAAAGTGGAGACAGGGCTACAACCCGTCTCTACCTCGGCGCCTGGTAGGCGTCTCTGCACCAAGGTTATAATTGCTTTTCATTTTCCACGCGTGTGCGAGGCCTCGGCTGGACCAGCCGGCCTTAATCTCCCGATGCTCTGCAGCCTTGATGGATCGAGCAGCTGTCTCGCTGCCAGACAGATGCGCGCCGACCGGCTGCGCTGCCTTCTAATTTGCTCCCATATTGGTGGAAAATGACTAAAGCGTTTTGTAAAACGTCTAGACAGCTTTCAAGTCAACGACCATTTACGCCATAATTGGCAATTTCTCCCTCTGTAGCCCCACGCTTGGGCCCCTCTGCGCATGGTGGGGGTTTCCACAACCTTATGGAAGGCAGGTTCCTCCTGGGTGGACAAGGCCCTGCGTCAGTGGGACTGAGCATTCAGTTGGGTGTCCCAAAGGCCAGCCTCTGGTGCAGGGACACAGCCGTACGCACAAGTGTGGCCCCTGATCACCGCCCACAAGGGCCCAGGTGGAGGACTTGGGGGGGCTCTGTTGTGCTTTTCTAGCCCATTGTGGTGGCAACCCTGCAGACAGCCATGAACCCCAAATACTGCCCCCAAACAGCTTTCCATCTTAAACCGAATCTGTGCCCCAAAGCCCTGTTTAAACCGCCAGTCGGCTTCAGTATTCTGGGAATTTGGGGGGCCTGCGGTTACTGGGCTGGAGCTCAGGTAGTGTGGTCAGGGGCGATTGCACTGCTCACCCCGAGATGCTGCTCTGGAGGTTCGACAGACCGTCTCCTCCCGGGTGACCTACAGCTCGGACGCCCAGAGGAGGTCAGCTTGGAGTCAGCCTGAGGCCTGCATCCGGCCGTCTCTGTGCCCGGCCCGCCTGCTGTGCGCAGGCCCCGCTCCAAGGCAGCTGACGACAGCGTAGTTCATAAACTAGAAGCTGCACCAGCTGCTGTCAGTCTGTTTCAGCAGAGAACTGCCCTCCGTCCTGTGTCAGGTCAGACCTGGCTGGTCAGGTGAGCTGTTTAGGGGGCAGGGCGTTTATCTTGGAGCGGCTCTGAGGGTGTGGAGCTTTGTTATTGCACTAACTAAAAGGTCAACAGTTTGAATCCAGCTGCAGGGGGAAGAGAAGCAGTGTCTTCCTGTAAAGATTTCCAGCGTTGGACACTGGAGGGAGGGTCGCTGCAGGTCACCAGGGACTGGACGCGGTGGTTGAGTCTGAGCCTTGGTTTTGCTTTAAGGTGGTGGGTGGTTTAGAGAAAGAGGCGAGACTCACCGCCTGGCCTGAAAAAACACTAAGCAATGTCTTTGAATTGTACGTGGAAAAGTGGTTGTCGGAGTGTGTGTTTTCACCCTGAAAACAAACAGAACAGGCTACTGGGTCGTGTGTCCCCCCACCCCCTACCCCTGCCTCTGTGCAAACTGGGCGGTTGTTTCTCTGGTGAGCAGGACTGCATCCCCTCCGCGCGGCGCTCCATGGCTGTGACGCCGTGCTCCCAGGACTGTGCCACCTGGTCCTCTGGGCTGCTTCTCAAGCATCCAGGGTGTGGAACGCTCGGGTCCCCTGTGTGTGGAGAGACCCCACCCCACCCCTGGGGATGTGGCTGTGGCTCTCTGTCTGCGCTAACGGGGTCCCTTCTTCCCCCAGGTTTGGTACATGGATGGTTACCACAACAACCGCTTTGTCCGCGAGTACCGGTCCATGAGTGACTTCATGAACACGGACAACTTCACCTCACACCGCCTGCCCCACCCCTGGTCCGGCACCGGGCAGGTGGTCTACAACGGCTCCATCTACTTCAACAAGTTCCAAAGCCACATCATCATCCGCTTCGACTTGAAGACGGAGAGCATCCTCAAGTCGCGGAGCCTGGACTACGCCGGCTACAACAACATGTACCACTACGCATGGGGTGGCCACTCGGACATCGACCTCATGGTGGACGAGAACGGGCTGTGGGCCGTGTACGCCACCAACCAGAACGCCGGCAACATCGTCCTCAGCAAGCTGGACCCCGTGTCCCTGCAGACCCTGCACACCTGGAACACCAGCTACCCCAAGCGCAGTGCGGGCGAGGCCTTCATCATCTGCGGGACGCTCTACGTCACCAACGGCTACTCAGGGGGCACCAAGGTCCACTACGCCTACCAGACCAACGCCTCCACCTACGAATACATAGACATCCCCTTCCAGAACAAGTACTCGCACATCTCCATGTTGGACTACAACCCCAAGGACCGCGCGCTCTACGCGTGGAACAACGGCCACCAGATCCTCTACAACGTCACCCTCTTCCACGTCATCCGGTCTGACGAGTTGTAGTCCCTCCGCCCGGAGACCAAGGGCCAGGCCTCCCCCACGACGAGGCTCCCCGTGACACAGCTGCCAACCTCCTACTCCCAACCTAATCGTGCGAGTCATCAGCCGGTCCCGGCCTTCCCTCCGCGTCCCTCCACTTCAGCCGGCAGCCGACTTGGGAAGAGACTCCGTGTTTGCAGCTGGAACTGCAGTTCCACAAGCGTCGCTGCCCCCTGCCCCGTCCCCACCCTGTCACACAGACTGAAGAGCCAAGGCAGCGACTGTTGGCCAGTTCTCCCCCACCGAGGACAACCCACTGTTAGGGCGCATGGTCAGCTCATAGCCGCGGTCAGCCCGCCAGGTGTGGGCAGGGCCGGAGGGGCCGGCCGGGTCCACGTAGTAGTGTAGCTCACGCCCCACCCTGTCCCTGTTCTCGGCTGTCGTCTCTCTCAGATGAACTGTGCCCAGGCTCCCAGTAGCTCCCGGACCTGTGTAGTAGTGATTAGTGAGCCGATGGTCGGAGTGTGTAATGAATTGTTGTGCCCACGTCGTTTGAACTTGCCTTTCAGTAGATATTGTGTGCCGTGTCTGTCCATTGTTCCCTCGAGGTGGTGACTCCGTCCGTCAGTTGATACTGTAATGCCGTAGTTTGGATTGGTATGGGGATGGTTTTGTTCCTAAAAAGAAAATAAATCAATAAATCAGTGTTCGCCCTTATAGAAACATAACCGAGCTCCCGTGGATAATACTCAAAGACATGACTCTCCTTGAATGACCTGACGAAGGCGCGTGGGTGGGAAGGGTCTGGGGGGGGCGCTGGCTTCCGCTGGGAGCGCGTGCTCGCGAGGGCGACGGCGTGTGGAGAGTACACTTTTTAAGTAACATTTCAACAAAGAGGAAAGCTTTGTACTGTCCAGTTATCTAAGGAACAATAAAAATATTAGGAGATGGTTTTGGGTCCTTTGTCATTTCTGAGGGTTTTGAATGGGTTGGAAGCTTCTAGATCCTTCAAGAGTGTGGGTGGTCCTTTCAGAAGAGGAATAATGGTCTTTCCTGGGGGAGCAAAAAGGGGTCTCCATCCAGCCCCCTCCCCCCCAGATTCAGAGGCCCACCCTCGGCTTGGGAATTCTTGTCCCAGTAGGAGACCCCAGGTGTCGCTGGGTGGGGCAGTGGTTAACAATCACCTGTTCACCCAGAGGAGGGTCATACCCACCAGGAGCGCCTTGGAAAGGAGGCCTGGGATCTGCTTATGAAAAGGCAGCCTCTGGGAACCCAGTGGAACCCAGGCCTGCTTTACACTTGGGCGTCCGTGTGAGTCAGGCTCCAAGGTACCCTACCCTCAGAGTCCAGGGTGCTGCCAGGTGTCCCCAGTACTGCAGTCCGGAAGCCCCTCACCTCTGCCTTCAGCTGTCCCCAGCAGCCAGCTCGCGGAACCTGGGTGGGTAGATGAGGCCCGGGGTGGACATCTGCTGAGGGTCTGTGAGCAATCCTGCCCCCTGCCGCCCCAGTCAGCTCACCTAGGTCTGCAGCCCTCAGATGGGGAGAAGGCAAGACCTGTCCACCTGGAAAGACCCTCAGTGCCCAGCCGGGCACTGCCATCAGCCATCCAAGGCCTTGCTGGAGACACCGTATCTCAGAGTCCAGAATCTCCCGGAATCCCTGGGATTTGTGCTGGACAGAGAGGAAGCAGGTCCATATGGTTCTCCCTGACCCCACTTCTGCAGAGGACAGTCCGAGAGGGGGGCACAGACTATGACAGGACACCCACCCCTGCTCCTCCCTCTGCAGCTGGGGCACAGGCTGCCTCAGTGCCCCAGTGCAGGGGGCTTGCTGTCCCACCAGCTGCCCTGAGCTCGTGAGCCCCGGAGCCTGTTCATCTGGAAGGATCCAGTCTGCGCCATGGGAGAGTGCAGGCCAGTCCCGGGCGGGGCTGCTGGCCCTTCCTGGAGCTGCACAGCACAGCCTTTCCTCATGGTGCTGGGCGCACACACGTGAGGCACCAGCTGAGAATCAGCTGCTCTGCCGCTGACAAGGTGAGTGGTTGAAGAGGGGCAGCTGTGGGCCCATGGAGGCCAGGCCCAGCTCTGCTATGGAGGTGTCCTGAGCTCCACTCCTGGCTGACCACAGGAAGCACAGGGCTAGCCAGGGTGAAGGTGAGCCTTCGGTGGGGCAGTGCGGGGAGGGACAACGGAGGGCTCTGGGCACACCTGGAGGCGCTGACTCGGAGCTGGGAGATGTGGTGCTCAGATGCCAAGGACTGCAGTCAGGCCTCCCAACCCTCTCGGTGGCCCTTGGAACCGTGACTGCAGCACAGGGTGGACCCATCAGGAACCACCGAGAAGTCCCTGCACGCACAGCCATTTGCCTGGCACAGGCTGTCTGAACTTGGTGACCTCTCTTGACCCAGCCCCAGGGGCCCACTTCCTGCTCCTCCATCTAGACCTCACCACAGGGTCTCCCCACCAAGCCCACCTGACCCTCTCAGGGAAAGTGCCCTTTCCTGTACCCTCTTTCACACTGCCCAGCTCCCACCTCATCCTAGAACCCAACATAAGGCCATAGAGATGCCCCAGAATTATCCTGAGGGAAATACACACTGCATCCCCCCAGTCCCATCTCAGGACATTCACTGCTACGTCCTGCTCACCCAGAAGTTCCCTCTTCCCTCAGCTGGGTCTGCCCGTCCTCATCCTCGGTTCTCATCCCATGGTTCCCTTACACCCCATGTTTTACCACAGCCACCATGGAGTCAGCGCCAGCTCCAGCAGCCTCATAAAGGAGGGAAGGAGTTCTGCCGGTCCTGTACCATCCTGTGCTTTGTAAGGATCCATCACTGTCCTCCGCAGAGTACCCACTGACTGGCTTTCAGAAGTAGCTCTCCAGGCCTTTCCTCCTGGTCCGCCACGGTCAGGCACCTCGATGGACACCCGGTCAGCATCCTAGTAACTCACAAGCCTCCACTGACAGACACGAGAGCCTGCATGAGATCCATTGGCCAGAACAGAACTCAGGCCTCCTATGTAGAAGGTAAGAATTCTACCAAAGCCACAATGGCCCCATCCACACACTTCTTTAAAGGACTTATTTTCTTCTACTTTTTGATACACCATATAAGTGTTCAAGATAAAATATTAGAATTCCGTCCCTGCCCTGCTGCAGAGCTGGGTATCGGAGCAGACCGTCAGGGCTTTGGAGCAGATCCCCAGATGCACTGTCGTGGGGAAGAGGAGCTCCTGGCCCTCAGGAGAACGTAACTACCTGGAGGCCCTACCTGCGAGGTAGCTCCCCTGCGTACCACCAAGGACAAGCTTCCAGTGGAGATTTTAGACGTAGAACTGTAGAAATCAAGCCCACGGGTTTGGTTTTTTGGTTTGGGTTTTTTTTTAAATATTTTTTAATTTTTTTTTTTAAGCCCACTGTTTATACAAGGCCTAGAGCCGTTAGTATGGATTCCAGGTCAACAACAAGAAAACAAAAATCCTTTCTTGCCACATCCTCTCCAACATCTATTACTTGCTTCCCTGTTAAACTTCACCACTGTTGCTGGAGTGAGATGGTACCTCACTGTGGTTTTGATTTGCATCTCTCTTATTGCCAGTGATTTGGAGCATTTCTTCATGTGTCTGTTTGCCATTCATATATCTTCCTCTGTGAAAATTCTTTCCAAGTCTTTTGCCCATTTTGTAATTGGGTTGTCAGTCTTTTTCTTGTGGAGGCCCAGGAGTATTCTGTAAAGTTTTGTTATAAGACTTTGGTCTGAGAGCATAAAACCGTTATTGTAGAATGAGTATAAAGATCCAGGAGAGATGGAGAGGCTGGAAGCAGAGGATGTGGATGTACAGGGGGAAGAGGGGATTAGTCATTGGGTTGTATATCTGATGGATGGAGAGATGAGGGAAACTGAATCTGTTCAAATTTGTATTGGAATTTTGTAAATAAACTAGTAGGAAAAAAAGAAAAGAAAAAATCCTCAGCACGGAGCCAATAGGCAACATCATGATGGAGAAAAGATTGAAATTGACAATGATTTCATCTTGTTTGGATCCACAACAACGCCCACCGTGCTAGCAGTCAGGAGATGAAAAGGCATATTGCACTGAGAAAGACCACTGTCAGTAACCTCTCTGATTTACTGAGGAGTAATGGTGTCAGTTTGAGGACTAAGGTGCACTTAACACAGACCATGGTCTTTTTAATCACATATGATGTATATGAAAGCTGGACAATGAATTAGAATGACAGAAGAATTGATGCCTTTGAGCTGTGGAGTTGGAGAAGAGCACTGAACACCCCATGGACCGCCAAAAGAACAAACAGGTGTGTCTTGAAGAAAAGGAAGCCTGAGTGCTCCTTGTGGGCAAAAATGGCAAAGCGTTGTCTCACGTTTTTTTGAGCATGTTGTCACAAGAAGCTGTTTCTTGGAGAGGGATTTCATGCTTGGAAAGGTGAGTCAGCAAAAGAGAGGAAGACCCTCAAGCAGACAGAACGGCACAGTAACTACAGCAGTCAGCTCAAGCGTGCCAGAGGCGACGTGGACGGCACAGGACAGGACACGGGGCAGATCTGCTGTTTGTAGGTTTCTGTGAGTTGTACTCAGCTTGTTGGCACCTGACAGCTGCTGTCAGTCGACTCTGCCTCCTGGCACCTTCCAGGGGCTCCCACAGCTGTAAATGTGTGTGCAAAAAACTGCCTCCTCTTTCTCTATTGGAGGGGCTGCTGGACTTGACCACCAGCCTTTTGTTTAGCAACCCAGTCCCTCATGCGCTGTGCCACCAGGGCTCTTTCAGAAGTGGGAGACTTTAATACCTCCATGTTTACAAATGGTGGTGGAGATTGGCATACAAGATCACCCTGCAAGAGGGAGAAGCCGGTTATTGATATCAAAATTGTGAATTTTAATAAAGGTACAATACGTGCTTGCAAGGCCGATGACTCGGCTCCTCCTGTAATAGAAATTCGTCCCAGCCCAATCAGACAGGGCTTGCTTTGTAATCATGAGCTGTAATTACAGGCTGATTCCTTTGTAAATTCCCCTCTAAGGACCTAGTTAAAAACTAGTGGGCAAGTGCCTGTCCAATGAGCCACCAGAAGACAGTATCACGGCCTGATGGTCTACAAAGGCTGTGAGTCTCAGCCGGAGTGTTTGCCAGGGAAAATACTCCTCCAGGATATTAAATATGCAAGAAAAATTATCCCATCCAGAGAGCAAATAAAACAACCAGGCCACCACTAAATCTCCCGGATTCCAATAACTGAGTATATTGGCTGATGGTGGAACAGCTGCGGGTGAATTTATTTTATTAAAAGTTTGGCTTGGAGTCAACGTTGGACAGTTCTTTGGTTCTTGGCGCACACAGGCTGGAGCAGCGTGGCTCTGCGTGCCTGGACCCAGAGGGGTGCCTGATGCTCACAGGACTCCCCCCATGGTCTTTCCCATCACCTGCTGTGCATCTGAGAGCTGGAATGGGAATAAGGATGACAGAAGAACTGATGCCTTTGGAACATGGTGTTGGAGAAGAGCCCTGAACGTCCCCAAATTGTCAAAAGGACAGTCAGTCAAGTGTGTCTTGGAGAAGACGTGCCCAGAGAGCCTTTGAGGCAAAGATTGCAAAGCTTCATCTCAGGTTTGGGGCTTGTTGATAGGAGAGGCTATTCCTTGGAAAGGGACATCGTGCTTGAGAAGGTCAGCAAAAGAAAGACTCACAACCAAGTGGATTGATCCAGAGACTGCAGCAATTGGCTCAAGTGTGTCAGAGATTGTGAAGATGGCACAGGACAGGACAGGGTTCAGATCTGCTGTTCCTTGGGTCATTGTGAGTCATTCTCGACTCCATAACACCTAACAACGTGCGGGTGGCTGACTGGTGTCCCCACACGGGTCCAGTCTCCTAGTGCTGCTGTGAGGGTGAATGCACAGGTAGTAACATGCAGCTTCCACTCACAGTGCCCCAACCCCGTAGAGCAGCACGAAGCCCCGCCCCTCCAGCGCCCCGCAGCTGTGCTGGAGCCCCTTGGGCCAGCCACTGTCTGTCCACCTTGAAGGTCTCCCTCTATTTCTCTGTCCTTCTGCTTTGCCAAACAGTCCTTGTCCAGGGATCGGCCCCTTCTGAAAGCGTGTCTAACACACGTGAGATGAAGTCTTACCATCCACACTCACAAGCGGCAGTCTGGTGCCCTCTTCCATGACAGGCATGCCCTTCGCTCTGGAAGCCCTGGTGCTGGCGCCCTTCACCATCTCTACACCTCAGTTCTTGTTTGGTCTCCTCATTCACCGTCCATCTTTCACAAGCAGATGAGGGACTGGCCAGCCCACGGCTTGGTCAGCTCACCTCAACACCCTAAACCAGGCACTGACTTTCTCTCCGCACTGCCACACCCTGCAAGCCCACATTCAGAGAAAGGCTGTGGGTGAAGCTGGGCTTTCTTCCTCGGCTATTTCAGCTTCTACCCAAGCCCTAAGTTGTTGCCATGGAGAAGGTTCCAGTCCAACACAGCCCTCCAGGACAGGGAAGAACAGCCCCATAGGGTTTCTTTGGCCGTGAGTGTTCCCCAGGACAGCTGCTAACGGGATTCAAACCACCAATCTTTCAGTTGGCAGTTGAGCACTTAAACGTTGTATCACCAGGGCTCCTTTCAGAAATACTTCTTGCTTTTTTCACTTTGTGAGCTGAATATTTCTTCCTCCTATTTAGTGATGAAAGCATTTAAAGCTGTGAGTCCCTGTCATAGAGACAAAGCCATCAGGATCAAATGGATCCCAATCACGGTGGCCCGTAGGACAGGGCAGAACGGTCTCGGAAGGTCCCTGTGGAAGCTGCCTGCCTCGCCTTTCTCCTGCAGAGCCACTGGTGGGCTCGATCCACTGACCTTTCAGTTGACAACAGAGTTCTCTAACCACTGCACCACCGAGCGTCTGTAACTCCTTGGCATCCCGGCCTTGGGGAGGTGTCCGCCTCTGTCAGCTGCAGCTGCGTCTGTCTTCCCTCAGTCTTGTCACTTGCCTCATGTCTGCGTCACTGTTGCTTTAGAGACCTGTTGTCATCACACTGACTCTGCCTCTTGGTAACCCCTGTGCCACAGAGCAGATGGCCACCCAGGGTCCTCTTGGCGGAAATCAGCATGAAAGCAGATCGCCAGTCCTTTCCTCCACGGAACAAGGTCAAATAGCTGGACTTTAAGCTAGTTACTGTTGTTGTTGTTGAGCACCATCAAGGAAAGCACGACTCACAGCGACCCTGTGAGTGACAGAGCTGAGCCCTGTCGTGTCCTGTCCGTCCTCATCGTCTCTGATACACGTGAGCCCATTGCTGTGGTCACTGTGTCAATCCACCTGGTTGAGGGTCTTCCTCTCTTTCATTAACCCTAGCCTTTCCCAGCATGCTATTCTTCTCCAAGAAATACCTTCTCCTCACAACATGCCCACAGTATGGGAGACAATGGTGCGCTTCCTCTAAGGCATATCTGTCTGTTCCTTTGGTGTCCTTGGACATTCAGAATGCTTCTCCAACACCACACCTCAAGGACATCGATTCTTCTGTCATTCATTGTCCAGCTCTCAGTTGCCTATGAAAAGACTATGATTAGAATGTGCACCCATGTTTATTGCTGCTTTGTTCAGAATAGCAAAGAGTTGGAAACAACCCAGGTGCCCATCAACAAATGAATGGCTAAAGAAGCTATGGTATAGTCACACAATGGAATATTACACTGCATTGAAAAACAAGGAACTCATAAAATAGTATACAAAGTAGGTGACCCTGGTGGACATTATGCTGAGTGAAATATCTCAGTCACAAAAGGACAAATACTGCATAGTGCCACTGTTGTAAAACGGGACTAACATCGGGGTTGGGGGACCCTAAGAATAGAGGGGATAAATAATGTATACTTCATTGAAACAGATGAGGGAGAGAACTGTTTAAAAGGAATATATGTTGAGGTATTATTTTCATTACATGATTCCAGAAAAAGAAATGCATAGTAAAGTAGACTGTGGACTTGGAGGGGTGGAGAACTGTATAACAATGAAAGAATTTTTTTTTCTTTTCAAAGAGAAAAGCGAACTTGGGGAGAGTGTTGGGCAGGAAGGAAAATGTGCAACAATCAATAAATGAGAAAAAAATAAATGGGAAGAATATACTGTAAAAACATAAAATATAAAAAGGAGGGGGAAAGAAAAGACTATGATTGGAAACAGGCACACCTTAGTCTTTAAGATTAGCTCCTCAAGACTTTAGGGAGGTCCCTAACCTCAGAGTTTCCCAGTGCTATACATCTTCTGATCTCCTGACTGTGGATCTAAGCAAGATGAAATCATTGACAACTTCAATCCTTTCTCCATCTATCACGATGTTGCCTATTGGCCCAGTGGCGAGAATTTTTTGTTCTCTTGATGTTGAGATGTAGCCCATCTTGACGACTGCGCTCCTTCACCCTCGAGCATGTAAATCATTCCTATCATCCGGAGACCACGTTCTGTCTGTGCCTGCTGGGTGCTGTCAAATCCTGCACAGCTCATAGCGACCCCAGAGAGTTTTCTTGAATATTATCTTGAGGGAAGCAAATCATTGGATCTTTCTGCAGAGAAGCTGCTGGGTGGATTTGAACCATCAACTTTTAGGGTTAGTGGCTGTGCATAAGCAGTGTTTAGCTCCTGGAGACCTTTGTCTGTGTCTGTGTGGTATTGATGAAGAATATTGAACAGTGTACAGAATGTCAAAAGAACAAACAAATCCATGTTGGAACAAGGGCCGTCAGAGCACTCCTCAGGAGTGAGGGTGCTGGGGCTTCACCTCCCACACTGCGAGCATGTTGTCTGGAGGGGCCCGTCCCCAGAGCGGGGCATCGTGTCGGAAAAACAGAAGGGCGGCGCAAGAGGAAGACAGGAGCTCTGATGCCACCGTCAGCAGCGTGCTGTGCCTCTAACCTAAAGCGAGAAAGCCCCTCAGTGAGACGGCTTGACACAGCAGCTACAGCGGCTCAAGGCTCAAGGGCAGGAGACAGGAGGGAGGTGCGGGCCAGGGCCAGGTTTCACTCTCTTGTGCAAGAGGAGGTGTGAGTGGGTGCCCACACCTAACAGCAAGCAGCTCCCCACACCCCTCAGCAGTGAGTAGGTTCAGGACAAGGTCTGCCTTGACTTGGCCTCCCAGACATTACAGGGGGAATCTCCATCCCCAAATCAGGTGGCCTCCACAGCATTGGGGTAAGGACTCCAGCAAGCACTGTTGAGGGACTCGGTTCCCCCTGGGTCCTCCTCGGGACCACTCTGCTCCTGGTCTGGGGTCTGGGGAGCTGGAAGGAGGAGGGCAGGGCTCTCAAGTGCAGACACAGTGCCGGGGCACCCGCCATTCATCCTGGTGAAGGATCCTGAGAGCAGGGTGATTGCAAAGAGCTGACTGTGCTGAAACAGCCAACCGTCAGCAAGATAGGTGACATCTAAGGACGTTCTGGGGACAGATAGAGTCATTATCCCTGGCCTCGGGGACTCTTAAATCCAGGAAAGCACACGAGATCTATTCATAGCCAAACTCTCAGAGGGCAGAAAGCGTTTTTGTTTTTTATTGGGACATTTAACGTAATTCCATTTGAAGGTTACAAGTGGTTGTTGCTTGAGGTCAGACAGCTCTTAGAAGTTGGTATTTACTGCCTACTTCCCTGCCCATTCCTGTGACTTCACACAGCCCCATAGAAGGGGCGTCTGCTCTCTGTCCCACAGATGGGGAAACTGAGACTCAGGACAGTCCCATATTCTCGTAAGTGCTTTTGGGGTCCACCAACAAGGAGAGTAGACAAGATGGGCCTAGGACAGATGGAGAAGAATCTAGAATTTCTCTGGACCCTTCGCAGGTATTGACAAAAGGTGTATGAGTATTAGGGGCAAGCTGATTGGAGATTTAGGACAATAGTTACTTGATGCTGTTGCCCTTGAAATCAATCACTGGGGCAACCAGGTGTGTGACCGGCCAGTGGTTCCAAGCTCCGTACCCCTGGGTTGGAGGAAAGAGGGAAAGGAAGAAACCTTGAAGGTTCATAGGGGCCCATCTGGGAGCATCGCCCCAGGTCACGCTTGGCTCTCAAAGGCAAAATGTCTGATGTTCCTACTTTCTTCACCTTATTGGGGTTCAGCCAACTTGTATGTCTGTCCCAGTGGAGTGAATTCACACCTCCATCCACTTTTATCAGCATGACTCCATGACCACAGGAAATCCAGAATACCCACATGGTGGCCTCATCAGGAAGAGGTGGCAGCAGAGACCCCTGTTTTCCTGAGGAGTATGGTTTTGTCGCCAAACACCATGAGAGAGGAGCACAGACCTGCTTACCTTTGGGTGATACACCTGGCACCTCACTGACGAACTGTCTCCTAAGGCAGAATTTCATTTTAATAAATCCACCGTTAGAGATTATTTTCATAGGCTATGAAGTAAGATATGGAGACTCTGACTCAGTGAATCTACCAATCCAGTAATCGGACACCCGCCAACAAAGAAAAGTGCGGGTTCCAGGGGGCTCCATGCGAACGCGGGGCCAAACCTTGATGGACTCCAATCTGACTTGTCTTTGCCAAACGGAAGAGGAAGGGAGGCATCCTAAGCCATCATGAAACTCAGTATTCCTGCTCCCAAAGCCAGGGAAATGCACTGCGTAATAAGAAAACCACAGACCAACATCCCTTATGAATAGAAATGCAAAAGTTCTCAGCAAAACACCAGAATCCAAAAGCTTATTTAGAGATTATACACCACGATCAAGTGGGATTTGTGCTGGGAATGCAGTGGTATTTCAACGTTCCTCAATGCTGTCAGGCTGGGAGTGACGCACAGCTGACCCTCCACTGGGCTCTGAGGCTGTGACTCACAAGGGGGAGACAGCTCAGCGTTCTCATTGTCAACATTAGAAACTCAATATACGGCACACAGAAATGCAACAAAGGGAAAGAACTAGTGGATGCAGAGAAGGCATTTGGAAAAATCCAACACCCTTTCATGACGAAAACACTCAAGCAGCTGGCAATAGAAAGGAAGTTCCTCAGTATCATAAAGGCTTCTCACCAGAAACTCGCAGCTGACATCGTACTCAGTGGAGACAGACAGAACTTCCCTGCTTACGATGACAACCCAAACAGAGCCGGCTGCTCTCACCTGACTACTCCACGATGTGCTGGAAGAGCTGGACAGAGCGACGGGCAGGGAAAGAAAGGGAAAGCTCCCAGACTGAGCAGGAGGGCGTGTCCTTTCTCACAGGAGATCCGGAAGCACCAAAGGTGGCCACCACCTGCCATCCTTGTCTGCCCCTCACTTTCATCTAATAATTGATCCTGGAGGTGACTTCAGGGGCATGGAGCCCCATTTCTGTTAGTGCCCACTGCATGGTACCCAGTGGTACAGCGATGCCATCGGACTTTTGACCAGTCCTCTTCCCCTGAGCATTTGGGGTGTTTCCAATACTTTGTTTTCAAAGCAATTCCACAGTAAATAACGAAAAGGTGACCAAAAACCCAAGTTCATTGCCATAGAGGTGATTGCAACCTGGAAGACTGTAGGACAAAGCAGGGCATTTGCAATCGTCCAGTTCAGCAGCTGGTCTGTTCCTCCTCAACTTCAGGCACTCTTTGCATGGCTGGTATGAGCCCTAGTGGCACAATGCACTGTATATTAGACTGCTTAGCAAAAGATCAGTGGTTCAAATCCACCAGCCGCTTCCTGGGAGAAAGGAGAGGAAATCTGCTCAGGAGTCACCGGGACTGTAAATCTGCACAGAACCAGATTGCACACCTTCCGAGCTGTGCACCTTCTGGTGAATAGCTGAGTGCTTATCTACCTGCCAGGGACTGAACTGTCTGTATCCAAAACAGTCTTCAGGTTGGCTAGGTCATGATTCTCAAGATCATGTGATAATCCTGCTGCTGTGAATCCTAACCTCTGTGATGTCAGTGTGTCAAGATCAGAGGAAGTGATATAGTGACGTGATCAGCCATTTGTAAGGGGCTTAGAGAGGGAGGTGAGCCCTTTAATCAGGTCACAGCCCCATCAGATGTAAGGGGCATTTCCTTAGGGTATGGTTTGAGATTGGAAGCAGGAGTAGCATCCACCTCATAAATACCATACCTCCATCAACCCTATGAACTTTGATAAATGTCGATGGTTGTAGAGGGGCTTCAAGCCTTTTGTTCACAGGGTTGCTATGAGTAGTGCTGGACTAGAAGGCAATCAACAACATGGTCTGAGAGGGAGGGAGGGAGGGAGGGAGGGAGGGAAGGAGGGAGAGAGGGAGGGAGGCAGGCAGGCAGGCAGGGCGGGTGGAAGAGAGATAGACCTGAATGCCTCAATGTCACCAAAAGAAGAGCCAGGAGTGGAGAAAATTTTGGATCCAAGTTCTTATGCTGGGAAACTCCTAGAACCAGAAGACACAGAGAAAAATCCTTCCCCTACAGCCAGTACTCTGAGCTCAAATATCTAGCCACTTTCACCGTGAAAAGGAGACTCCGGTAAGGAGTTGAACTGGCAAGCCAAAGGCGCATGGTCTGAATCTACCCAGGTGCTCTGTGGGAGAAAGACGGACAACCTTCTCCCATGAGATTTATTACCTCTGAAAACCTGCTGCAGGGAGGGTCAGCTATGAGTCCTTTCTGAACCGATGGTACACAACAACAACAACAACAACCCGATGAAAACCACTAGAGGGCCAGCCCGGGTCAGCCCTGCCTCGATGGCAGTGAGGTGGTGGTAAAGCTTGAGGAGGAACTCTGGGGCCATTGTTGTTATTAGACGCGGTCAGGTTGACTCACAGCGACCCCGTCCTCTGCCACCCTCACCCTCTCTGACACACTTGAGGTCATTGCTGCAGTCACTGCGCCACCCCATCTCATCGAGAGTCTTCCTCTCGTTTGCTGACCTTTCCAAGCATTATGTCCCTCTCCGAGGAATAATAGCTTCTCCTAACGACATGCCCGAAGAATAGAAGGTGACCCTTCATCACTGTTGGCCTCGAGGAGCACTCTGCACTTTCTCCAAGACACATGTTTGGTCCTCTGACAGTCATTCTTCTCCATTACCAGAACTCACATCAGGCTTTCTTCTGCCATCCCTATTAACTGTCCAGCTTTCAGATGCATAGCAAGTGACTGAAAAGACCATGGCATGAATCAGGCACACCTTAGTCTTTAAGCTGACATCATTGCTCTTCAGCACTTTGGAGAGGTCTTTGTAGTTTTTCCCACTGAGATATGTCTTTTGCTTTCTTGACTGTTGGTGCTGATGGTGTTGCTTGTGGATTCAAGCAAGATGAAGTCATTGACAGTGTCAATTTCTTTCTTCATCTCTCATGATGTTGCTTGTTGCCCAGGGGTGAGGATCTTTGCTTTTGTGATGTTGAGATGTAATCCATATTGAAGGCTGAAGTCTTTGATCTTCTGCAACAAGGGTTTCAAGTCCTCCCTTTCAGCAAACAAGATTGTATCATGTGCATAACACAGGCTGTTGATGAGTCTTCTTCTGATCCTGATGCCACATTCTTCTTCATAAAGTCCAGTTTCTTGAATGATCTGTTCAACATATAGACTGAATAGCAATGGAGAGAGGATACATATCTGACACACAGCTTTTAAAATTTTAAGCCATGCAGTTTTCCCTTGTTCTGTTCTAACAGCTCCTTTGTCTAGAAATAGGTTTTGTACAAGCAGCTAAGTGTTCTGGAATTTCCATTCTCCTCAATGTTAGTCACAGTTTGTTACGATCTACTTAGTCAAATGCTTTTGCGTAGTCAATGAAACACAAACAGACATCCTTCCGGGCATCGTTCGACCATCATGTGCTGCACTGCTGACCAAAAGCTGCCCCTCTCTGGAGGTTTGCATCCTCCAGTGACTCCTTAGAATTAAGATGAGCAGTGTCTCTGAGTCCCAGGACGTCTGTGAGTCAGAATCAACCTGATGGCAGTGTGTTAAGTTATTGCTGAGTTGGAACTGGGAAAGCTTGCAGTTGTTAAAGCCGCATACTGTGTCTCTGTTACAGCAGCACGCGAGGCCTTGGCCACCGCTATGCCACCAGGGCTCCGCGCACAGGGACGCCTGGTGCACACAGGCCCGTGACCCACTGCGTGGTGAGTCAGGAGTCAGTGCTGAGGGGTAAATGCTCGCTTTGCTCCACCCAGCAGTTTCAATCCCTTCTCAGGCCGCCGGCTTTGCCTGCCTCCCAGCCTTCGTGGGCGTGCGGCTCCCCGCAGAATGCTTGGGAAAATCTTTCCCCTTTTTACCAGTCTAGCTTTAAGACATGATCTCTCAGCTCAGCTTGGATTTTTATTTCTCTTATTAAGAGTCAAGGCAGAACCTTTTCATCTGCCCCATGGCCACTGGCCATGTTCTCCCTTGAACTGCTGCTCAGACCTTTTGCCCCTTTTGTCCAATTCAGCTGTTGGTCTTTTCCTTCTCAAATTGCAGGAGCTCTTTGTAAGCGCAGGGAGCTTGGGCAATGCAAGCCTCTGGCTTGAGTCTACTCGTGGCTGTGAGGAAAAAGATGGGCCAGTCTCCTCCCATTCAATTCTCAGCCTTGGAACCCAAGCGGAGAGTCAGCGCCGAGGCAATTCCTAGCCCAGGGCAATGAGTGAGGAGCTCTTTATATGTCTAGGAGGGTCCCTGGTGGCGTAGTGCATTATTTATTGGGCCACTAACCAGAAGGTCAGCTGTTTGAGTCCACCAGCTGAGAGGAGGCCATCTACTTCAGGTAAAGTTTACAGACTCAGGAATGTGGGGAAGCATCACTGTGCCTTAGAAGCAGCTCCACTGCAGTGGGTCTGGGCTGGTTGTAAGGGTCGCAGATGTCACTATGGTTCAGGTGGTCAGGGGCCAAGAGAAAGGGCAGTGGTGTGAGGCCACTGGCCACTTTGTAGGGGAAAGATGAGGGAGTGCCTCTGTGAGATTGTTGTTATGTGCCATCTAGTTAAAACCAACTCACAGCTGACCCTCCAGTGGGTTTTTAGAAAAATAAATTGCTGTACAGAGGTAACTCATTTTTGTTGTGATGCTAAACACTGTGACACTGACGTGTCAAATGCAAGAATGGTTACCCATGGACAGTGTTTGGTGGAGCTTCCCGATTAAAACAAGCTTGGAAGCAGGAGTAGCATCCACTTCTGTAATAGCTTGCCTCCGGAAACCCTATGAAGCTGGAGAAATGATGAAAGTTATACAAGTGTGCAGGTCTTTTGTTCATAGGGTCGCTATGAGTTGTCTGTGACTCGACGGCACTTAACAACAACAACATCAACACAGAACTCTGTGGGCCTGTGGATAGAAAGTGATACTACCAAGTCAAAGGTAGGTGATTTTAATCTGTGGCCCTCAGGCCTGTTTTTAATTGTTTTTGGTCAAACATTCTTCTAGGTTGTATAGCCCTGGTCTGTCCATTTGCTGTACAGAGGTAACTCATGGTTGCTGTGAAGCCTAACACTGTGACACTGATGTGTCAAATGGGAAAATGGTCACCCATGGTGGACAGTGTTTGGTCGAGCTCCCCGATTAAAACAAACTTGGAAGCAGGAGTGACATCCACTTCTGAAATACCTTGCCTCCGGAAACTCTGTGAACTTGGAGAAATGATGGAAGTTATACAAGTGTTCAGGTCTTTCGTTCGTAGAGTTGCTATGGCACTTAACAACAACGACGACAACACCAGAACAGATGTCCCATCTCTCTCGTACTGAACAGCTAATGGATTCAAACAACGTGCCTTTGGGTTGCACCCGAGTGCTTCCCGCGGAGCCTCCTCAGCTCCCCACGGAGGCTGCAGGCTTGGAAGTCCGTGTGGCTCTGCTCTCTTCTGCAGGCTGCTGTGAATCGGAACACACTTGGGGTGCTGCTGTGGGGTTCCCTGTGAGGCAGTTGGCCTCTGTCTCTCCATTTTTATCTGTATGTGTGCATGTGGACACACACACGGTTATGGAATCAACAGGAGCACCCCTCTCTCGGTGATCTTGGTCAGTAGGGAAGCCGCCCCCCCCCCCAGCTCTGAGCTTGTCCATCTTCTCCTCTGATGTCTGATGTCCCCCTTTGGAGAGGAAACGCTGTGAGGTGTTGGGGTCACAGCAGGGGAATGTCAGGACCATTTTCTTGGGTCTGGTTTTAGCTGAAGTAAATTCACACCTCGTAAAGGAACCACGAGCATGGACAACTCATTTTGTCGGTTCACAAAGCTGTCTGACCACCTCCTCCTTTGAACTCCAAGACATTGCTGTCACTCGAAGTAAACTCCCCTGGAAGGTCAGTCTCTGGAGAAGGACAGCACATTTGGTAAAGTAGAGGTGCAGTGTAAAAGGGGCAGAGCTCAGTGGGAAGGATGGCAGCAGTGAGCTCAAGCAGATGACTGTGAGGAGGACAGGAGGACAGAAGGGCAG
>NW_006400151.1:731768-742855 GCF_000299155.1 Elephantulus edwardii
AGGAGGGGCAGGAAGACAGGGGGACAGGAGGAACAGGAGGACAGGAGGACAGGAGGGGCATGAGGGCAGGAGAGACAGGAGGATAGGAGGACAGGAGGACAGGAGGGGCAGGAGGGCAGGAGGACAGGAGGACAAGAGGGGAAGGAGGACAGGAAGACAGGAAGACAGGAGGACAGGGGGACAGGAGGGGCAGGAAGACAGGGGGACAGGAGGAACAGGAGGACAGGAGGACAGGAGGGGCATGAGGGCAGGAGAGACAGGAGGACAGGAGGACAGGAGGACAGGAGGACAGGAGGGGCAGGAGGACAAGAGGACAGGAAGACAGGAGGGGCAGGAGGGGCAGGAGGACAGGAGGACAGGAGGGGAAGGAGGACAGGAGGACAGGAAGACAAGAGGACAGGAGGACAGGGGGACAGGAGGACAGGAGGGGCAGGAGGACAGGAGGGGAAGGAGGACAGGAAGACAAGAGGACAGGGGGACAGGAGGACAGGAGGACAGGAGGGGCAGGAAGACAGGGGGACAGGAGGGGCAGGAGGACAGGAGGACAGGAGGGGAAGGCAGACAGGAGGGACAGGAGGGGCAGGAGGACAGGAGGACAAGAGGACAGGAAGACAGGAGGGGAAGGAGGACAGGAGGACAGGAGGGACAGGAGGACAGGAGGGGCAGGAGGACAGGAGGACAAGAGGACAGGAGGACAGGAGGACAGGAGGGGCAGGAGGACAAAAGGACAGGAGGACAGGAGGACAGGAGGGACAGGAGGGCAAGAGGACAGGAGGGACAGGAGGACAGGAGGGGCAGCCTTCATTCTGCCGGGCTGGAATCACATGAGCCCCGGTCACGTGAGCTGGGTCACTGTGAGTGGAATGCAGCTGATAGCACCTAACAACACCTGTGTTGGGTTGGTTTTATCTTTATTCTCAAGGCTTCCTCTCCATGTCCTGGCACTAACTGGTCCAGCTTTCCCCCACTGAACCCTCCCTTCGTGCTCCCTGCCCCTTATGGGCAATGACCTGGACCTGTCGGACTTCCCTCTTTCTAAACTGTGTTTGATGCTGTTTTGGGAGACTTTACCTCACGCACCAAGGACCCAGTTATGTAAGTGGAGAATTTTCTCTTTCCTCCTGTGAGTGAATATTCATGATCTCTGCAGCTTACGCCCTCACTTTATCCCTTTTAAAGCCATCTTTAAAGGCTTATCTACAAGGACACCTCATCCTTGCAATTGGGAAGTCAAACTGGCTGGTTTTGTCCAATCAGCAAAGATCAGAGTGCTTTGGTGATGATGCACCTTTCCAGAACAGTCTATGAAGCTTCCCAGCCGAGTGCCCAGCCCAGAGTCTCTCCTGGGGCCCTGAGAGGGAACCTCCTTCTCATGCCTGCAGGCCTGGCATCATCTCATTCCACAGGGACAGACGTGAGCCCTGCGCTGCCCGCCCTCGGCCGGCTCATGGGCACACTGGCCCCTCCTCCAGCGGGTGAGTCACCGGCTGCTTATTCATCACCCAGCAGGCAGCAGAAGGTGCCAAAATCGTGTGCGGCGTGAATCCCACCCTGTCTTCTAGCTCCTGGGTCCTGGTGAGTCACTGCTGCTGAGGAGCTGAGCAGGACCGGGAGGGACAAGAGGCTGGACCTGAAGGGCTGGCAGCTGCTCTGACTCTGCCCTCACCGGGGAGGCTGGCAGAAAGGGAACCTGGCCTTTCTGCTGTGGGCTGGCCATCCTGCTGTCCCTGCCATGTTCTCCAACATGCATGTGCACACACATGTAAATATGTGTGTGCAAACACGCCAGCATGTGTGTGCACGTACGGATACATAAAAGAGCATTCACACCTGCACAGGCACACAGGTAGACACACATGCACATGTGCGTACACAGGCATAGCTATGTCTCCATATATGTACATGCGTGCATGTGAACACGGTATACACTCCTGTGTGCACACGTGTGGGTATGTGCACACCCGTGGGCACATGCAGCCATATTCATTCACGGACAAGCATACAGGTGGGCACAGGCAGGCATGTTGACACACTCACATGCATACGTGTGAGCACACGCTCGGCACACACATGCTGTTGTTTTTGCTGTCAGCTTATTTCCAACTCACAGCAACTCCATGTACAACGAACAAAGCCCTGCCCAGTTCTGCACCTCCTCACAGTCACTGCTGGGTGTGAACCACGGTTGCAGCCACGTGCTGAGCCAGCTCGCTGAGGGGCTTTCGTCATCTTCTCTGGCCGTGTGTGTGTCCAGCATGAAGCCCTTCTCTAGGGACTGATCTTGCCTGACCACACGTTCAAAGTATATGAGACAGAGTCTTACCATCCTCTCTTGTAAGGAATATTCTGACAACACTTATTTAATATAAATTTGTTCATTTTTCTGGAAAGCCATGGTGTATTCAATATACTTTGCCAATATTATAATTCAAATGCCTCAATTCTTCAATCTGCCATTGGCCAGAACTGATGGCTCAGGTCAGGTGCACCTTAGTCTTCAAAGTGATATTTTTACTCTTCTACATTTTCAACAGGTCTTTGCCATCACATTTCTCTGTGTCATACATCATGAATGTTCTGATGGCTGTCCCCGTGGGTGTTGGTGATGAGTCCCAGGAGGACAGAGGCTGGCGCACACACGGGTGGGCACTGCGCCTGTCTCGTGTCCTATCTCACAAGGACACCACTTCTGCTAGAACAGGATCTTCAGCTCCAGTGTGACCTCACTATGAGGTAAAGTGGGGTGAATGGTGGCTCCCCAAAAGATAAGCCCACCTAGGAAAGAGCCTTTGCAGACATGATGATTCAGCAGGCGAGGTCATCCTAGGTCTCTTCGTGTTGCTTCTGGATGCTGTCAAGTCAATGCTGACGCATGAGGACCCTGTGAATGACAGATGAAAGCCCTGCTCTGTCCTGACCTCACAAGTCCCCCCCTGTGCTCAAGTCCCCTGTGGCTGAAATCAAGCGCTGCGTCAGTCCACCTGGATGAAAGTCTTCCTTCCTCTCCTTTGCCAACCTTCTTTTCTCAGCAAAAGTTCTTCTTTTTGAAAATCCTGTAACTGGACTCCACGAGTGGTCCCTACATCCATGAGCAGTGTCCGTGTTAAGAGGCGGAGGAGAAGAGGCACCAACAGAGAGGGAAGGTGGATGCATGGAAATAGAGACCGTGACCCAGCCACAGCCACGGGCTGCCCGTGTCACCAGAAGTTGTCAGAGCACAGGGTCTGCTAGGACTGCTAGAGTCCGGCGGGGAGCCAGGCCCTGCACCTCACCTTGGGACTTCTGTCTCCAGAGCAGTGAGAGAACGCACTTCCGTTAGGCGGCCAGCTCGTGGGCCTTTGCTTTGGCTGCCACACAACGCCAGTCCGGGGCTTTGGCCATCTTCTCTCTCTGACCTCGAGTCAAACAACTTCTCATTCCCTCCTTTCCAACTTCCTTTTCCAGAATCTGATGAGATGCCCAGTGTGGCTGGCCAAGACTGGTCTGCTTCTAAGGTGACCCCAAGACTCTAGCTCCATCTGAAGAGATGGCCACCCCAGTTCCACCGGTCAGGAAGGACTGGGGCCCAGAGGGACCAGTTAGTATGTGTCCCAGTTAATACAGCCGTCAGGGCCAGCCTGTCAGGTCCCCTGACACCATCCAGCTCCCACTCTGAGCAGTGCTGGGAGGACCTGCCGCAAAGTCACGCAACCGTCTTAATTGGCTGAAGTTTCCAGAATGGTGAGGAGATGGAAGGCGGCTCCCAGAGGGGCAGGGGCTGTTTTCTTTCTCCGGAGTCAGGCCCCAGGAGGCAGCTCTGTAGCAACACCGCAGAAGGCCCGAGCCACTGATGCGGGGAAAATAACAGTAATTTCCTTATTGATCGCTCCTTCCGCTGAGGCCTGAGGAGGAGGCGGAGAGGGTGTTGTTGCTGCTCGCTTCTCATTGTTTCTTCTGCGCTTATTGAATCCGGGTATTCCTGGAGGGCCCCGTCCTCCTCACTTGCTCCCTCCGATTCTTGCCACGAGGACGGTGGTGGCCTGTGGTCATTGGAAACTCGTGCTCCTCTGTTAGAGTCTCCCACTGGCCTTGACCCTCCACCTAATAGGGACACAGGAAGAGTCTGCTGCCCCCACCCAGACCCCACCCCGAGCCTTCTCAGGGCCCCCAAGGCCAGCCACCTGCCGGTCAGCTGAGAAGTCTCTCCTTCAGCACCATCTGCTTCTCTCACTTAGGATGTGTCCACTGTCCCTCTAAGCAGGTGGGAGCAGACCAGAAGGAGGCAGTAGGGTGTATGGGACCCTTGGGGGAGCTGACACGCAGGCAAGAAGAGCCCGGGAAGACTTCCAGCTTAAACTGCTCAGTCACAGTGGGCCCCACATGCCGGCTTCAGGCTGGGCGAGGGAGGGTTACATGTGACAGGGTCCCCGTGGAACAGACTGGATGCCCTCCCTCAAAAAAGACTGTGGTGCGTGTGGGCAAGGGAGCGAGTCCCCAGCGCAGGATGCTGTGGACACCCCAGTGCAGGACTCTGCGGACACCCCAGGGCTCCAGGCATCACCTCAAAGGAGGGAGCGGTGATAGTGAGCAGGTTGTAAACACCCAGTGCCTCGCACATCGTAGCTCCAGCCCTGCAGTTGGGCAGCAGGTGCCCTTCCTCCATGGGCCCCCAGGCCTTGGGCTCCATCCTTCTAAAGGGACGTGAAGAGGGCCCGCTGCTGAGCCCTGACCCCTGCAGAGCGACAAGGCCATCAGTGGACTGGCGCTGAGTCAAAAAGCCAGGCTTATCTCAGGCATGAACCTGAGAAACACGAATTGAGCCCTGGAGATCCTTGGCTTCTCATGCCTCCTATTCACCATCTCAATTCAAGCTTTCTGGACCGTTGCAAAAGGAGCTCTGGTCGTATAGTGCTAGCCCAAAGGTCAGCGGTTCAAACCCATCAGCCACTTCATGGGAGAAAGATGACATGATCCCGTAAGACTTCACAGCCCGTGGCCCCATGGCGGCTTCCCTCTATCCCACAGAGCCACCAGAAGTCACAAACTCAATACTGTGGGTTTGGTTTGGGGGTTTTGGACCTCCTTGAGGCGTCCCAGCATGCTGAGCCCTCAGGAATTCAGAGAGGTGTGTCCGCCCACCCTCAGTGCCCATCTGCCCTGCCCTCACTGGACGGCCGCTCTACGGGGAGGGCCCCTGGCCACAGGGCAGTCACTCCACCTCACCGCTGGGTCCTGACACGGAAGGGCCCCCGGGAGCCCCAAGTTCCAAACTTTGGCGGCAGCAGAGATCCTCCGCGCTTCTCTGTGTAGACTGTGGAAATCATGTAGGGTCTTTTCCAGAAGGAGTGGACAGCTCTCCGCCCCGCCCCACCTCCTCCAACGGAGGAGGCGCCCCTCAGACAGCAGGCAGTGGGAGCAAGAAGCAATTTGGTTCGTGTGAATTATTCAGCACAACCAAAATGAAATGAAGAATAGAGGCAGTGCAGGCAGATACGGAGAATCAGAAAATAGATCTCAGCTCGGGAGAATTTATAAGGTTGATCTCAAAAACAAATTAGCAGTGAGCTACAGAAACATCATTTGATTAGATGCAGCCAGTTGTTTCAAGAGTAATATTCATAAATTGCTTTTCTTCAAACAAGTTTGCCTGCACTGTTTCACGACCCTTTCCTCTTGCTGTCCACCACTCCTTCGAGCCCAGGTGGTGAGGACCTCACCGGCCATGAGGCCCCAGTCCAACAAGCACAGTGGCCGGTGGTCCAGGATATACATGTCCATGGCTGTATTGTTGTTGTTAGGTGCCATCGACTCACAGCGACCCTATGAACTCCTGAATCTTGCCCTGTGTGTGCCATCATTGTCGTTTCGGACACACTGGAGTCCATTGCTGCAGTCGCTATATCAGTCCATCTGGTTGGGGATCTTCCTCTCTCCACCTTTCCAAGCAGGTGTCCCTCTCCAAGGAAAAGCTTCTAGTAACAACATGCCCAAAGTATGTGAGACGGAGTTTCATCATCTCTGCCTCCACGAGCATTCTGGCTGCACCCTCTCCAAAGACAACCATTCATTCTCTCAGCCATCCATGGGGTACTCAGTGCTCTTCTCCAACACCACAACTCAAAGGCATCAATTCTTCTTCTGCCATCCTTACTCATTCTCCAGCTTTCAGATGCATAGTGAGGTTCCCCCCTTTATTACCCGGGGTCCCTCACACACGCCAGGCTCTGGTCCCAGGCCGTGTTCCTGACTTGGACAGACTCAGGTGTGACTGTCCACCAGCACAGTGTGTGCCCGGGGGGTTGATGCTGCCTGATTGCAATGAGACACCTCTTTGTGTAAACGACCCCAGAGTCAGGAAAGCTGCCTCAGCACTGGCCACACTTGTTCACCCAGGAGGCCTCACTCGAGCTTACCTCCGAGGGCCCGTCTGCACGGACCTGGCCGTGCCGCTCAGGAGAAGTGGGAGCTGGGACGTTGTAATGTCACTAGAACCACAGACACACGGGGCACATTTGTAGGGAGGGACAGGGAAATGTGGCCAGTAACTGGGCAGGTGGACAGTGGCCTAGGGACCTGGACTTGCCACCGTGAATGGGGTCTTTCTCTCTCCCGCCTGAGAGCAGAGCACGTGAGTCTGGACCCCAAGTGGCTGAGGAGCCGGAGTGTGGGTCACTGGTGCCTCTTCCTCGGGTGACCTGGGTGACGACCTAGGTGTTTTTTATGACCCCGCCGCCCCATTGAGGGCAGCTAGGACATTTGATTGGATCCGGGCGCCCTGCAGGTCCAGCTGTTGGTGACAGCTGTATGGACGGAGCCAGAGCGTTGGAAACAGGGAGACTGAGCGGTCTGCTCTCGGGGAGCAGAGCACATGGCCAACCAGCCCATGGTCCAGTCTCTGGTGATTGGTGGATTGCTTTATTAGAACCCTGAGAAGCAGTTTATCAGCTCAGTGAACCACCCACCGCCCCATCCACCACCCTCTCTCACTGACACTGACTCGTACCCTCACCCACCTCCCCCCGGGGCCTCTGAGGCCATGAATCTTAGTGGGAGGAAATTTTTCATCTTTTGCCCATGGAGCTGCTGATGAACTTGAACAGCTGGAGATGTAGAGTCTTTGGTTAGTGGTGCAGCACAGGTTGTTCTATGCCACCAGAGTCCCACCTGCTGTGTGTCAGGCGCTGTGTCAGGCAGGGTACAGACAGGTTCGTTCAAGTTCAGTGCGCTCACCCCATCCCAGTATTTGCATTTCCACAGCAGACAGACTGAACCAGAACCTACATTTTAACAAGATCCCTAGATGATGCTTACGGATTGCCTAGTGATTCTGACTGTGTATACAAAGAACCACCTGGGGATCTTGTTAAAATGCAGGTTCTGATTCAGGCTGTCTGGGATGGAAACACAAATTCTCAATGGGGACTCAAACTGGAACAAAGTGCTGGAAGCACAGGACTCAATCACTGAGGGCATGGCCAGCCCAGGAGAGCTTCCTGGAGGAGGCAGTGTCTGTGCCACACTGGAGAGGCATCTCGTGAACACGCCACCAGGAGGTCACAGTAACAATGCACATTCCCTGCTTCTTCCATCAACCTATTTCCTTCAGTCCCTCCATGCTTGTTCAGTGACTTGAGAGTTCCCTCTGACTTTCTACACAGCCCCATCCTGACTTTGGGGGGCCACCAGCCTCGGTGAAGGCCAGGGTACTGCACTGTTTCTGCAGGTGAGGGCTCATACACATAGCTGTCAGAGCCTCAGGAGAGACAAGAAAGGGGCCAGGGTGAACTTCCTGGAGGAGGTGATAGGGGAACCAGGGCTTGAAACCAGTGGGATATAGAAAACTGAGGAACTCTATATGCCAGAGGGATATAGAGCAAGGGAGGGACCCTTGAGCAGACTAAAGAGGGAGAGAGGCTGGTCTTTGGGCTGCTGGAGGCTGAAGGAGCTAGAATGTGATGGAGGGACAAGGCCGGAACAGTGGCGAGCTCACGGGATACCCAGGGCTCAGCACTAGGTAGAACGATGCCTTGCTGACCCAAGGACGCCTGGGCTGGGCTGGCCTGGCTATCTCATATCCATTTCAACTTGCTTCTAGAAGAGGCAGAATCAGGCTAAGTCTGGCACTGTGAGGTGCTGCCACCAGGGGCAGGATGTCCAGCAGGGAGGGGTCTCCTGGTGGTAAACCTCCCGCCACTGGTGGCATGCAAGCAGAGACAAGGGCATCCTCACTGGAAGTGACGAAGTGGAGGAGGCCTGCATGTCATCAAGAGGAAGGGTGACCTTACTAGGAGCCTGCAGGTTCTGTTCCACTGAGGGGTTTTCAGGGAGGCTGGGGCACCCCAGGAATGGACGCTAGCCATGTCTTTGCACCGCCTCTCAGAGAAGCAGCACGCACCCCATCTTTGTGATCAGCACCCAATCGCTTTTCAGTCCAGCAGCAGCACAGCCGAGCGGTCTCTTCCCTCCAGACGCCCCGCCTGTCTCCCTGCAGGTAGAGCACCCTCGGGATGACATTTCAGCCCTCCTGGAAGTCAGCAGAATGTGACTGCATTGATTGGAGGCGTGGAGCTCGTCGATTCCTCCGTGGGGAAAATCTGCATCTCCCTGTCTCTTCCTTAAACCGGTTGTGAAGTGGATGGAGTTCACTCAAGGGCATGGAGCCAGCTCGGAGTCCGCTGACTTTATAAATCTAGGAGCTGCTTCCAGGCCCCGGCCTGTCCTTTCTGGTGATGAAATGATTGACTCCTAAACTGAGAGAGAAGTGAGGTCTCCAGCTGCCAGAGAAGGGGGGCCAGGGGTTCTGGGAAGAGGTCTGGTGTCTTGGAGGCATCTGGCAAGCCCACAGGGACAGCCCCACATTGGCCAAGCACTTGGGAAGCAATTTCCCTTCTCGTGGGGGAGCACTCGAACATGGTGCCGGCCTTCCGATGTGGGTCACACACTTCTGGAGGCTTGCTTTTCCAGAGGCCGTCTCTGCTGCTGTTTCCTTACCAGCTTTTCGAAGAGACCACAATTCCTCACTGCAGTAGCCTCTTCTTAAACAGGGTCTCTGATCCCAGATTTGATAGGTGAGCACATTCAGTCTGACACTTCACACTCGCCCCACCTCCCCCCCATACCCCCTTTTCCTGCTCAGGTAATGGGATCCAGCATCTCACACCTCCCATCTCCAGCCTCTGCTGGGGCTTCTTCCCACCCCATGACCCCAACTTAACTGCAAGAGAGGCTGGGAAAGGTGGCTTTCTGGATAACTGTACAGCAGGAAGTGGGAGTGAGTGGGGACCGGTCCCTGCCACTCTCAGGTCACCCTGGACACAGAGCACAGCTCACCTGTGTTACTTACGAATCTTGGTGAACAATCCTACATTTCTTCACCACCTCAGAGATTCTAAGGGTTGGCTGCCATCTCTCTCCCAACCCATAACTTCTTCGTACACAATCAGAGCCTCTTTTCAAATGACAGTTCTTGAGAGGAGCAGAGAACCCAGTAAGTTAAAGTGTGAAAGAGTGAGGATGTCTGTCAGTCTAAAGACTAACATGTGCCTGATCCAGTTGAGATGCTTTCAGTTGCTTCATATGATGTGAAAGTTGGACAATGAATAAGACAGAAAAGATGTCTGTGATCTGTGGTGTAAATGAGTAAGACAAAAGAACCGATGCCTATGATCTGTGGTGTTGGAGAAGAGTCCAGAGGCTGCAATCTCTCTTGGAGGAAGTACAACCAGGGGGCCGTTTAGAAACCAGAACCTCGTCTCACGTGCTTGAGGTATGTTGTCAGGAGGTAGTGGAGCTCGGGAAAAGGCATCATGCTGGAAAAGAAGAGGGTCAGCAAAAGAGAGGAAGACCCTCAAGGTGGCCGAGACACGGCTGGAGCAGAGTGGAGACTGAGGCACAGGACCTGATCAGATCTGCCGTTCATGGGGTCACTATCCCTCATCATCAATGACGACAAGAGCCCCCTAAGAGACGTAAGCTCGGTCCACTTGTGCTTACCCCTCCTCACCAGTCCACAACCTCACATACTTCCCCCAAACCACTGTCAGGGCAGATGGGTAAGCGCACAGAAGTGAGGCGAGCCCAGCTTAGCTTATCTGCCAGGTAATCAGGTAACCCGCCCTGGTCCTCACTGCTGGGTCACCCGCCCTGGTCTTGGTGCCCCCCTGGTTCGGTGGGTGGTCTTGGGCAGCACTGACCCCAGCTCTTCTCCTCACCCACTGAGTGCCGGGCCCCCTCCTGCCATGAGGCTCCCCCGATGAGTAACCTCATCAGTCACTACCCCTTCACACCCACAAAACCAGTAGTCTTTGCAGCCCCCACTCCTTCGCCCGTGTGAAGGGGACTTGCCAGGTGGCTGTCCCGACTCAGCACCCCTATTGTATCCGCAGAGTTAGGCATAGGCAGCCCTAAGAGGTGAGCAGAGATTCTTGAAGCCCCAGCGTCAGCCTGCCGGAGGCCTGGCCTGCAATGGATGCCTGACCAATGGATCCTGGTGACACTGCCCCCTTGGTCATCGTCACATGGCTGATGTCACACTGACTGCCTACCATGCTCCTGGCCTGCTGAATCTGGGTGACACCAGTTCAGATCTGGAGGGAGACCCCAGTGGAAACCTGCTGGCCTGCAGGAGGAGGTCTTGGAGGAGCCCAGGGCCTGAGGCTGCAGCCGATGGGGCAAGCCCTGAGCCTGGTGACCACAGCTTGTCGCGGCCCTGCTGTCCTCCCACCAGCACATCAGACACAGAGCACGGTCACCTGACGTGGAGCATCTGGACGTGTTCCATAGCTGCTGAGGACGACGAGACAAGGGGGGAGTAGCCACTCAGGTAACATGTACCTCACTCTGTGTCCCTAATCAGGCTTCTCAGCCAGTAATGAAATGGCTTGGCCAGCCTGACAGCAGCGGTCAGTGATACCAGCCTGAAGGCAGTGGTCAGTGATACCAGCCTGAGGGCAGCAGTCAGCGATGCCTCCGGCACACCAGCCTGAGAGCAATGGTCAGTGATGCCTCCAGCCTACCAGCCTGAGGGCAGCGGTCAGCAATGCCTTCGGCACACCAGCCTGAGGGCAGCGGTCAGTGATGAGGGCAGTGGTCAGCAATGCCTCCAGCAC
>NW_006400151.1:743307-780442 GCF_000299155.1 Elephantulus edwardii
ATGCCTCCGGCACACCAGCCTGGGGGTGTTGGCTGACCTGGTGCCTTCTGTCTGCCTGTCTAAGGGCAGCAGATGGCCAAGTGCCTCCGAAAGACCGCAGTGGCTGTTTAATGAGGACCTGGTCCCTCCTCAGAGCCTCAGCAGATGGTTTCTTAGGCCGGGCTGAGGCTAGGGTGATAGGGGCTCAGTTTGCAGGCCCTGCTTCTGAACCTGGGGGTGGGTGGCTGTCCCAGGTCACATGTACATACAGCCTGAGGCTCTGAGGTGGACAGAACAATGTCACAAAGAATGATGTGCCCATCTTAATCTCCAGCTCTTAAGGGCTGCATCTTACACAGCAGTGACCTGAGCAATGACACAGCAATGGCTGAGATTAGGAGACCTGCAATGGGATGAGTGTGAGGAGGGTGTCCTGGGTCACCGGAGGTGTCTACACCTCAGCAGGGCCTGGGAAGAGGCCAGGGGGCAGACAGAGGGGACAGGGCGGAGCAGAGGGCAGAGAAAAAAAGGGGATGCATTCAGGACCTTGAAGGTACAGGAAGGGCCCTGAGGTCAGAAGCAAGGACAGCCTCCCAGGAGGAGGTGCCCTGAAGTTGGGAGTGTGGGAGGCCTCTCAGGAGGCAGCCCCCCAGGCCAGGAGTTTGGACAGTCTTTCAGGAGGAGGCCCTGGACTGGGGATTGCATTTGGCCTCTGTATCTGGGTAAGAACAGGACATGGATTCTCCCCCTAACCTCCAGAAGGAACCCACCTCTGGACGCAGCCCAGTGAGGCCTACCACTAGGGTGACTGCAGTCTGTGAGGTGCCAGGTGTGTAGTCCCCGCCTCTCTGCTCCTGATTTCAGCAGTGGAGGCTCCACACAGGCTCCCATGCAACCCCACGCCCACCTTGTGCCGCTCACATGTGGGCTGGAGGGGTGAGGTGGACAGAGGATGGTGTCAGAGGGAAGAGGTGCTCCTAGAGACAAAAGCGCCCCAGCCCCAGAGCAGACACTTCTGGGACGCCTTCCCAAAGAAGAGAGAGCCTGGGCCTCCCTCTCTGCAGACACCCCACTTTCTTCCCTGAGGGCACTCCACCACTTTCTGAAAGTGAGGGGAGAACTTGCAGTGTGCTGGGGACTGCAGGTGGAGTGGGGAGCAGACAGGGAAAGAGAGTGCTTGCTGGGCAGGAAATGGGCACGCAGGGTCAGCAGAGAAAGGAGGTACATGCAAGCCAGTGGTCCGGGGGGTCTGGGGGCACGGAGCAAGCCTCTGGCCTGCAATGAGTGGCTTCCAGCTATTTTTTTGCCTGTAGAAATGACTGTGGCCTGGTACCCAACATGGGGCACCCTTTCAGGGAGCCAGCAAGGATGTGGCCACAATGAAGGAGGCCAGCACTCGGCAGTCCTGGTGGAGGGCTGACGGGTAAGGTGCCCATGGGGTGGGGGGGCAGCAGGGCCCAGAAACCTGAGGTTTTCCTCAGAGGTCAGTGGTCCCAGTGGCCAGTGGAATGTGGCAGTGCCCACTGCTGTGCAGAAGCAGGGAGGAGACCGTGGGTGCTGAGCCAAGATGAGAAGAGGCCCCTTGTGCATCTAGGGACACAGATTGGCCCTTTCAACATCTGGTCAAGGGCTTGGTGAGCCTCAGGGCCTCTCAGCACCCCCTACCTGTTTTAGCCTGGGAGAGGGAGAAGCCTGAGGGAAGGATGGTCAAGGAGGGCCCCCTGGAGGAGGTGTCAAGAAAACCAGGCCTGGAGTGGAGAGAGAGGGGTGGAGAGGGGAGGGAAGGAGGAAGAGAGAGGGAGCTATGGAGGAAAAGAGCACGGAGAGGGGAGGAGGGGCAGCAGAAGGGGAGGAGGAAGAGGAGGAAGAGGGGGAAGGAGAGAAGGAGGAGGGACACAGAGAGAGGGAGGATGGGGAGAGAGGAGGAGGGAGAGGGAGGAGGGGAAGGAAAGAGGGAGGAGGGACAACGAGAGTGGAGGGGGAAGAAGAGAGGAGGAGAAGGGACAGGGAGGAGGGAGGAGGGGAAGGAAAGGGAGGAGGAGGGACAGGGATAGAGGGAGGAGGGATGGGAGTGAGGTGAACATCGGGAAGGAGGAGCCAGATGTCAGGGGTAGTGGGGGGAGAAGGCTGGCTCTTGGATAGTTCCCCTAACTGGTCACCAGCTCTCACAGGGCAGCATTCCAGCCTTCCCCCACAATCACCACCAGCCCCCACTGCTCCCCTCAGACTCAAGATGTCACACGCTGACCCTGTGTGCTGCCCCCTCAGCCTGCTGGGTCAGAGGGAGGGAGGAAGGAGGGAGGAGGGAGGCTGGAAGGGCCTCGGAATCTGGACCTGCTGGGCAAGGAAGAGCCTGGGCACAGGGTCCCCTGGCCCTGCCAGGAGCAGAGTGGCTGTGAATCACCCCTAATTTCTTCTCTCACTCCATGATCTAATTTCCCGAAGGACAAGGCTAAGGGCCACCTAGGGGGTGAGGGACAAATTTAGACCTTGTGAGAAAGTGCTGAGTCACGCTCTGCTTGTTTGGAAAACAGAGAGCTAATTAAGTTACTGACAGGGAGGAGGAGGCCGGGAGGAGGGGAGGAGAACGCTGATGGCTCTCTCCCACACCCTAACTCTCTGAGCCCCCACTCCCACTGCCCCCATCTCCATACCCCCCAGGAGGCACCCCACCCCCTGTGGTTGTGGATCAGACCCACCCTTCCCCCACAGCCTCTGCAGGACTGATCTGGAAGGCCAGCCCCCGCTCCCTCCTCCCCCAGTGTCCCCTGCTTGTCCTTCACCAGCTTTGGGGGACCTCTTTGAAGTGCCTGTGCTCCTGTGGGTGTCAAGGGGACACTGTAGACCCTGGCCCTGCCCACAGCCTGGCCACGTAGGGGCTCTGGTGCCACAGTGTTAACCAAGAGGCTGGTACTTCAAATCCATCAGCTGCTCCTGGTGAACAACCTCCCACAAAGATTTACAGCCTCAGAAACCACGGAGACGTACGTTAGGACTGAAACGCGGCGGGTGTGATTAGCAGGAACACACTGCTGCTGCCTCCTCTCACTGCACCTTGCTCAAGAAGTTCTCAAGAACACACCAGCGTTCCTTTTCGGGAAGTCTCTTCAGCATCCACACTAGACCTTACAATATGGAAAAGACCAAAAAAAGCCACCACTAAAGGCAGAACCCACTCACGGCTGCCTTTCCGTCGGGTTTCCACGGCTGTAAACGGCACAGCAGATCATCCCGTGGACTGTGGATGAGAACACACATCAAAGTTGGCTGGACCCACAGCTGCTGAAGGGAGTAAAGGGCCTTCTTCCCAGACCGTGAGCCTCCTAAACCTTGGAGAAAAAGCTTGTTTGCCAGTGTATCTTTGCAGCACCAGAGGGCTGACAGCCCCCAAAACTAGGTCTCAGGGTTTAATCCTGCTTCCTCTGCATTGTCCCTCCCCTCTGCAGGTGGTCTGAAGTTTTGACCACAGGAAGACATCCCATCCTCTGGACTGCCCGCTTAGGGAGGCCCACCAGCCCCGGCCCAAGGCAGGAGGCTGGGAGGTACTGCATCTGTCTGTCAGTCTGGTCCCCAGAGTGAGGTGTTCTGCCGTCCATTCATACACAGAAAGAGTGTCGCTGGACTGTCTGTCCTCTTTCCCCTCTAAGCTTTGAAGGAGACACACAGATGCCTGGCCCCTTATTTACCAAGGACTGGGGGGACCCAGGATGCAGGGTCAGGCCACTCAGGGCTCAGGAGCAGAAGAGCAGGGGCCATCTGCCACCCTGTGGACTTTCCCACAGCTGATGCAATTCAACAGCGCACAGCTTGCCAAGGTCTGGAGGTGTTTCATCCACCTTCCTAGGAGGAATAGCCATGTCAGGTCCTCAGGATGTGACCAGCCCCCAGAGGCAGCTTGGAGGCAAACGTGGACAACGAGGCAGCACCCATGATTATGGGCTTCTGCCAGGACTCACTGGCCATCTCCATGGAAGTATCCCTTAGGACAAGCCGTTCCCTTAGAAAGATCCCGACCATAATGACCATTGTCTCACAGCCGCCCCAGGCTTCCTCCATCCCTCTGTCTGCACTCAGGGCTGGCCCGCCTCCTTGGGTGCTGACCTGTGCCCCCCTCAGCCTTTGTGAGGTTATGCTTCAATCCCAGACTGTCCCTCACTCCAGGTTCACGTGCTCACTGTCCGCTGGCACCTCCACATGGGTGTCCAATAGACAGCTCTGTGGACTTGTCCAAACCGGACCTCAATGTCCCCCGCTGTGCCTGCACCGTTTACAACACACCACTTTCCCTGTCTACCTTCCCCACTCATGACAGCTCATCTCAGTCCCCAGCGGGCACTGCCTAGTCCTCTTTGCCCACCCCAGCACCTGGCCCAGCAGGACACGGTGTGGACACAATTCCCAGGCACTTTCTAGATCCTTCCAGTCTCCCACCTCCATCCATGCCACCCACTTTGAGCCACCCTCAGCTCCTAGGTCAAAGCTCACACTCCCAGCAGGTGCCCTGTTCATGACGGTCATGCCCATGTGTCTCTCATGGTCTCCCAAAGACCCACGACCAGAGCCTGGCCCCTGCCACGGCTTACTTGCTTTATCCACCCCACACGGTGCCCTCCGTGGCTTTCCTCCATCAATTGCATTTTTGTTTTAACTGTTTATTGTGATTTGAGTGAAAGTTTACAGAGCAAACTGGTGTCTCCTTCAACAACTTACACATGTTTTGTGACATGATTGCAATTTCACCTGTATGACAGGACGCCTCCCTCTCCCTCCCTAGGCTCCTTGTTTCCATTCATCCTTCCTTCCTGCCCCTATCCATGTTCTCTGCGTTCTTTCCTCCCTGTCCCTCCACGTTCTCTGAGTTCCTTTCTCCCTGCCCCTGTCCACCTTCTTTCCCCCCCCTTATTGTGTACTGTTGAATCTGATCTGACAGGCACAGGAGATTTCCTCTCCTTCTCCAGCAGAGCATCGGATGGATTTGAACCACTCATCTTCAGGATTGCAGCACAGCTTTTTGCCACTAGGCCACCAGAGCTCCCTTGTCTGTTGTCAGGCAAGGACAAAGAATAAAGAAAGAGACAGGGACACTAAGGATGGAGAAAAAGAGAGTGTAAAGGCAGGGGGTGAACAGCTCGAAGACTGAAACCCAGAACCAAGCATCTCTGTAACTTTACTGAGAATCACCAGGAAGTAAATTTAAAAAAAATTATTTTGCAAATGAAGTCGAGTTTATCTCTATTGTCAACCTTATGCTTAGCTCAGGGGGCAGGGGTTAACAAACATAATCCAAGAATTGTGAAGACACCTGAAGATCTGCCTTGGGGCTTGACTCCTGTGACCTGTCTCAGGAGGAATTCAAGTTTGTGTTTGTGCCTGCCTCATTTCCTGATATAGCATTTGGTTTATCACTTAGATTAATATTTTGTTTGATATTTGGCTTCCCACACTTGTCCACGTTCTTTCCTCCCTGTCCTGCTCCTCATTCTCTGAGTTCCTTCCTCCCGCTGCCCCTGTCCACATTCTCTGAGTTTTGGACAGATGCTGCCCTTCTGGTCTCACATGGCTGACACTAAGGTATACCTTCTCCTGCGTGTTACTGGTCACTTGTTAGGCTCAAGAGGGCAGTTACAGGGCTAAGTTCCAGGTTTGAAGGACGTCTAGGAGTCATGCAGTCTTTGGGTGCTGTGGAGTCGAGCATGACTCCTAGTGATCTTGTAAACAACCGATCTGCACCCTGTCCTGTCCTGCACCATCCTCACAGTCTGCTACACTCAAACCACTGCTGCAGTCACTGTGTCAGTCCCCTCGCTGACGGTCTTCCTCTCTTTTGCTGACTCTCCATTTTTCCAAGCACAAGGTCCCTCTCCAAGCAGTGGCCTCTCCTGCCAACATGCCTGAAGTAAGTGAGACGAAGTTTTGCCATCTTTGCCTCTCAGAAGCACTCTGGTTGCACCTACACCCTGCCGCGAGTTTGTTCTTTGGCAGTCCAGCGGATATTCAGGGCTCTTCTCCAACACCACAGCTCAAAGGCACCTAAGTCTCACAGGGAATTCTCCAGTCACCATCAGTCCAGTACTGCTTTCAGCTTGCGGCACGTTTGTGTCCCTCTCCATTCAGGGCCGCTGCTGTGCTCCCTTCCAGAGGAAGGTGGTAACCCAGCAGCCAAGTTCTAGTCTCAGCAGAGTGGAGACAGATTCAAGTTGTCCCTTCGTCCCTGGGTCTAATGATTTCAGTGGCTCTTTGATTCCTTCACTCTCCTTCATACCAGATGGGGAGAGGCCAATCCAGGTGTGTCTTAGATGGCTGCTCACAAGCTTTTAACCAAAGCAGCACGGAGCGAGCGGTGTTGTCTCTGTTCTGTGCGCTGTGTTATGTCAGCAGACCTAGTCACGCCCTCTGAGGGTCTTCACTCCTGTCTTCACTGGGTCTCATCTCTGTCTCTGCCTGTCTTTGGGGAGTCTCTCTCTCTCTCTCTCATATTTAGTTATGGCTACTGAGTTGGTTATGGGTAGAGGTCCCACCAATAACTCACTGTATCTGCAGAGACCCTTCTCCAGTCAAGTCTGTTCATTATTCTAGGATGTGATGTACCTTCTGGGCCACCCCTCCATGGATGTAGTCTCGTCTTCCCCTCTCCACGTCTGCAAAGGCCTGATGTGACCTTGGCATCTCCATACCTGGGGACACTTCCACCCACTGCAGTCCTGGGCAGGGGTATGGGCACAGTCTGGAGTCCCTGCAGAGCCCCTGTCCCCGAGCGAATTGGAAATGCAGTGTGGGGACATTTACAGAGTGGATGAAGCGTGCCTGCCCGGAGGACTTGCCAGCCTTTTGGTCAGTTTATCACCACGTGGCCTGCCCGCCAGTGCAGATAAGCTACAAAGGTCAGACTTCCTAAAGGCATACCTGGACTCACTCCCAGCAGTGCCCCTTCCCACTGTGGGAACAACCAGCATGGCACTAACCACAGACAAATTGGTGTAGAGGACTGAGTGGGTAGGCGGGGCCCGGTGAGTGGGTAGGCAGCAGCGGCTGCTTGTCCAGCAGTTAGAATGCTCACAGCAGGCTGCTTGGGGAGCTGGCCATGGGGCAAGCTCACAGCAGCGGCCCAGGCCTCATCCAATCCAATCCATCTTTATTTTAAAGAGCTCCACACTGAGGGGGAGGGGAGTGTGACCCACTTCTATGCTGGCAGGAGCACTATGGCAACCAGATGCTTGAGTTTAATCTCCTCAGGCCTGGCTCTCCTCACAGACATGGATGGGCAAGAGAGTAGAAAGGGTTATCCATTCAGCCAGGCCACTGTGCCCAGGCGTGCCCACTCCCCTGGATGGGCTGAGAATCCAGTTACCCTGGGCCCCCTCTGTCTCTAGGAGTTCCACCAGCTGCTGCAGCCCTGTGACCGGACACTTGGTCTGGCCACGGGGCCCTAGTCCTGATACCTGTCCTCCTGACGTCTGATGGGGACTAAACTCAGGGGGAGGAACACAGTGTGGCAGGCAGCTCTGGAGGGGCAGTGCGTCCTCACGTCCTCAGGACCCAACTCGGGGCCCCTTTTTTCTCTCTTCTCACCCACCTGCCATGGAAGGACAGCTGCTACTTTGTCACCGTGGAGCACGGAGACTTGGGCAGATGAAGCGAGCGGCTGAGTTATATCCCAACATGGAGCTGGTCGGGAGACTCCTGCCTGCAACTCTGAAATCCCCCATTCCTGACTCAGATGAACCCTGGTCCTGATGGGTGCTCCCGGGCTTAGGAGCCCCCATGGACTCATTCAGTGTGATCCGTTGCCCCTGTCCTTACTGCCACCTCTGTACAAAGTCCTGCTTCCTCTGCAGTGACCTGCAGGACATTCACTGACCCTCAGTAAGCACGGGTGGTGTGGGCGGAATTGGGTCCCCATAATACTCTTTGGGAGTCCCGGCCCCGCGCTTATGCCCACGGCCTTGATTGCAAGTTGAGGATGATTCACGTTGGTTGATGGAGCAGACACATCTTAAATCCCGGTCCTTCTCACAAATCCTTGATCTGTAATCCTGCCCCCACCTCTCAAACCTTTGCTACTCTTTTCACAGGTTTTCAGATGTATAAAATGGGTTCTTAAAAAACAAAACAAAACAAACAAAATTCCCAAAACCCCGAGAAACAGATTCTGAAATTTCTTTTGGAACATACACACTTTGATCTGGGATATGAATTGAATTGTCTCTGAAAAACACATGTCAACTTGCCTTGGCCCTGACACCCAGTCTAAGGTAATTACCCTCCACTCTGTGATAGGATGTAATTAGCTAGTCCAATAGGTTGGAAACCCTTAGTGGCATATGAGGCAGGTATGTTAAAGGCAGGGTACTATTGACAGGATTCGAGTTTGTTTCTTTGTGATGTAAAAGGGATTAAACAAGGAAGCAGAGTAGAAGAGAGCCCAGTACCACCAACAGAGAAGAAGAAGCGTGTGTACCTCGTCCTGTGGGCCCGCAGGCCCTCCTAGACCCAGGGGAAGGCTGATATCAACAGGCACAGAGGTCTCCAAGGAGCACCAGGCCCACAGTGGCCAGGAGGAGACAAGATCCTTCCTTCTAAACCGTGACCTTACAGAGAAAGCCTTTCCCAGAGCTGGTGCCCTTCACCCCGACTTCTAGCTTCCCGGCGGTGAGAGAGCACATTTCCGTCTGCTGCCGCCTTCCGCGGTATTTCTGCGATAGCAGCACCGGATGACTAAGACCATCTGGAAACTCATTCGGAGTCATGAGCTGGTTACATCTTGCTCCTTACCTCAATCGGAAGGGCTTACGTAATGGTCTAAAAATGAAAACTTGGTAGCGGAAAGTCTCAAAAGTTTAGATCCTGCTTGTGCCTGTGTCCATAGTGGGCCACAGGCTGGTGGCACAGGCTCATTGGGGTTGTTATGGAGACAGAGCCCAGAAGTTCCTGCACCAGCAACTAAATGCTCCAGCAGGGATGCAAGGCCCTTCCTGCTCTTAGCTCATGGGTCAGAACCAGGCTGAAGCTCCACCCAACCACGTGGTCCCAGAGGCAGGGCCCAGCCGCCTGGGTAGCACATCTGCAGCGAGGGCGCTGGGCTGCCTTGAGGGCCCCCACAACCCTGCTCTCTCTCTCACGACTGCATGTCTTGCTGCCAGCCCCTCCCTGGGGCTGAGACCCTGACAGCCGCTGAGTGCTAAATTAGCACAGGAAAACAGGAAGCCTTGGGTTCTTCGAAGGCAGAGTTCTGAGAAGACGCAGTCTGCTCTCCATCTGGGTCTGGGGAGTATTTCCTGAAGTGTGATCTCACGCATCCCGGCAGGCTCTGCCATGGCTCCCACAGACTCCTCGGCCAGCCTGTTGCACGGAGCGGAATCCCTTCTTGGTGTCAGGCTCATGCGCAGCCCTCCTGTGGATGGGCTTCTGCGAGCTCAGCCCTCCTCTCCTTCCTTCCCCATCCTCTTCTCCAGGGGCTCTCCTGGGAGCCCCTCTGAGAGTGCTGATGAGGTGAAGGAGGATGTGTACATGCCCCGCTTGCCTACTGGCCCTGATGACCTGCTGGTCCCCCTGTTGTCCTTCTCCCTCCATCTATTCCCAGCTGCCCCTCAAACTCAAGCATGCCCCCTCCCTGCCTTTCCTATTGTGCCAACCCTGTTCCCAGAGCGCAGCTCCCCACCCCTTTCCTTTATCCTCTGGCCACTGCCAGCCTAGTGTGACCACACCCTCTCCCAGATGACCCCTACTCCCGGGGTAGCCTTGACCAGGGGTAAAAGTAAAGGGGCAGCCCGCACAGAACCTGGGCACAAATCTGTGTGACTTACCCTCCTTCCGGCTGACTCGGTCACATCACAGTGAGTCCAGGGGTGAGCAGTTGAGAGCCGGTGTGACAACTCGACAATTGACACCAGGGACCCTGGCTCCTCCCTTCCACACTCAGCCTCATGGTCACAAGATGGCTGCAGCAGCCCCAGACATCACTGCCATTCCAGGCAGAAGGAAGGTGAAGAGTGAAAATGGGAATAATCAACCTCCTTGGATCAAGAAAGCAGTAACTTTTCCAGGAACCCTGCCCAGGAGACTTACTTTCATTTCATTAGCCTGACCAGGTTCTCCTGGCTGGTCCTAACCTCAGAGGGATGGGTGACAGGGAGCATATACAGCTAAGCACCTCGCCACGTGGGGCACAAACCACTCCTAGGGAAGGAGGAGAGAGGGCAGCTTGTCCAAGTGCTGGGTGCGAGGTCAGAAGACTCTGCTCCGGTTCCACACGCTGAAGGTCCATTGAAAGACCAGCATTTGCCTAAACGGAGCTCGTCTCCAGGGAAGCGACTCCAAGCATGTGATGGGTCGAGTGGTCCACCTTCACTGGAAGCTCCTCTATTCAACTCAACAGATCAATCCACTGCCATCAAGTTGGATTTTGCACAAAACCCCAAACCACACTGATTGTCTCGCTGTTTCTGACTTACCACTCCGAGCTTTCCAAGGCGATGATCTTCATGGGAGGGGATCACGCCACCCTTTTCCCATAGAGCTGCTGCTGGCTTTGAACTGCCTACCTTTTGACCTGTTCATAGGGTTGCTATGAGTCATTGCCGACTTGACAGGACCAGTGCTGGTACATAGGGTCACTGTGAATCCCAAGTGACTCAGCGGGCATAACAACAATAATACCTTTTGGTTCACAACCCAATATGCTATGTGCTGTGCCCGCCAGGATTCCTGGTTCGTTACATATTCACAAGAAAGCCGTCCGTTCTCTCTGAACAATAATCCAAAAAGGGGGTGGCGGGTGAGAAAACCCCGCGACACACCTCACCCGAAGCCTGTACTGTGGTGTCGGTCTGGTGGTAACCGGTACGTCCTTGCTCACACGGTGCTGGCTTTGTTACATGCTATTAAATCACTTCTGACTCAGAGCAGCCCCATGGACAACAAAACGGAGCTCTGGCCAGTCCTGGGCCGTCTTCATAATCACGGCATGGAGCAACTGTGTTACATCACCTCAGGCCTTCTTCCTTCTAGCTGACCCTCAACCGAGCATGATGACCAGTCACCGATCCGTCCTGATGGTGCGTCCAAAGTGAGCCATCCCTATCTCATCAGGCTGGTACCCACGGAGCCTGCCCTCCTCCAAGTCCTAGCGGTTGGCTCTCCTGGCAGTCCACAGCACCCTTCACATTGCTCGCCAACATCATCCTTCAAAGGCATCGATTCCTCTTGGATTTTCTTTGTTTCTTGTCTGGCTTTCACATGCATGTAAGGTGACTGAAGAATGTTAGTGTCATACCCGGCCAATCCCGTGCTGTTGGGTTTATTACAACCCACAATGACTCGCCACTGGGGCCCTGAGGCTGTAAAGCTCAACAGGAGCAAGTGGTCTCGTTTTGCTTCTCTGGGTGGATTCAAACCAACAACCTTTCCATTAGCATCACAACATGTAACTCATGCCAGCAGGGCCCCTTACTTATGTCCTAGCTAACTGTGTATTGGATAAATCTGCCCCTCCAGAGATCCCCAGAGCCATGTGGCTGCCCAGAAACAACTCACGTCTTCCTACCTTCAGATGGACCTTTACCTACTTACTTTGGAAACATTGATCTATTAATTCATCTATTAATTCTAAAAATAGCCAGGATGTGACTTCTATAAGCTTCCTTGGATGAGGAAAACTAGATTTAAAGGGGTAGAACAGAGATCCTGAGAAAGATGAGATGTAAGTCCCGAGTCCATTGGCTGGCCAGCTCAGTGCTTTCTCTCCCACCACGTGCCCCCCTGACCTGTGTCTTGCAGCCTGATGTGTGAGGCTCTGGAAAAGCAACAGACACAAGAAGATTCCATCCAAGTGTGAGTGCCCAGAAGTGATGGGACCTGTCCATGGTTCTGATTATGCTGGTTTCAACATCTGTCTCCTGTTCAAGAAATTCACATCCTCTGCCAGCATCCTTTGTCTGACGGGGAGGACCCAGATCCCTGTACTGATAAGGCTTGTGAACAGATCCCACACTGGTTGGAAATGGTGAACTAATCCGACAGTGATACTGACATGAGGGAGGACATGAGACAGGTGGGGCTCTAAGCCTCCAGTTCCTCTCAGGAGCTTCCTGGAAACCCTGGTGTCCTCTCCCGGCTCCCACTGTTGAAAAGAGGGACTCTAGAGAAAAAGGATCAGAGCTTAAATCCTGTTTCAGGAGTTGAGAGAAGGATGCTGTCATCCTCACAGTCCCTCCTCACAGGTGAACTTAGGGACCTTGTCGCGTTCTCCTTCCTTTATTTCCTCTTCCTTTACTGTCTGTCTCTTCCTTTCTTCCCTCATCTCCCTCATCTATTCTCCTTTCCTTCATCCTCTGCCTTCTTCCCTGCCCTATCTCTCTTTTCCTTTCCTCCATTCCCCTCCTTATTCCTTCCTTCCTCCATTCACTCCAGCCTTCACTCATTCATCCGCCCACTCTCCCTCCTTTGTTTGGTCATGCTCCCTCTTCTCCTTTCCTCCTCCCTCTTCCTTTTCCATATCTCTCCCTCTCTCCCTCTCCTACTCTTTCCCTCTCTTGCTCTCTCCCTCTCTTACTCTCTCTCTCTCAAGAGGCTTCATGAAAATAGCATAAGTAGCTTCCACACCTTTGGCACAAATCTGTGCCAGACATCATGTGATTATTTCTCATCTAAACCAAATACCAGCCCTAGAAGTCTTGATTATTCCTCATTTCACGACCAGGAGTTACAGACTGGGGGAGCATAAGGCTACAGAGCTGAAAGGGACTGCTTTGTAGGGTGTTCAAGCCCATCTCCATTTGCTGTTTGTTATGATATGCATTTAATTTTTCTAAAAAAAATTCCCAGCTGGAAATGTGAAAATTCAACAAAAGCAACAATAAAGAAAATCAGCTAGATCTTTTCAAAGAAAAGAAAAAAACAAACCACTTAAATGAAAATATGGCTTGCCTTGCCGTTTTTCGTGTGTCTGGCACGTGGCTTGAAGGTGGGGGACCGGGAGGCAAACCTGCTCTGAGGCCAGAGCCCAGGCAGCCTGGTTTGTGGGGAAGCACGCGCTCATGCTCCGGGCCCCAAGGCTGCGCTGGTTCATTACTTCTGGCTCCGGACTCTACGCTGACGCGTGCGGAGTAACTAGCCCTGAAACATGTTCTGTCTCGTCCCCTTGCAAATGGAGAAGGAACCTGAGCAGGGTGCAATATCAGAAAGAAAAGACAGTCTGAGTGGGGCTGTGAGAAAAGCAGAGACCTAATTGGGGAAATCAGAGGCTAATTAGCTCCTCCTGGCACTGGCTGCAGGCGCAGGGCTGCGTGTGGTGCAGGTGGTGTGCTGGGCTGGGAGGGGAGGAGTTTCGTGGCAGGGAGTGTCCATGCAGGGAGGAGGCGGGGTCCTGGAAACACCAGCTATGCTGACTGCTGGCCTTCTCCCACCCAGAGATCTGGGCCCCCTAAGAACACTGGGGCTTAGTCCCCTAATGAGGGGACCCTCTAAGAGTTTGACAAGAAAGCGTGCCAGGAGTAGTGTTTAGACTTGCTCACCCCCTAAGAATGGGAAAACCACATAGGCCTGCGTTGACTTTGCTATAAACGTCCTTTGAATGTCCAGACCTGCTAGGATCTTACTCTTAAACCCCAAGGAGAGAGGACTGGCCCCTCTCCAGCTGAGACAAGCAACACCGTGATGATTAAAGAGAGCCTGCCAGACACCAATAAACTCCGCTAGTGCTAACTGCAGCTGAGGGGCAAGGCTGCCTGCAGGCCCTGCTGCCGAATCCTGGGAAACAGGCTGCGTTTCCAGGGCAGCGTCCCTGGGCACCACTAAACCCAATACCCACAGACGTTGTGCTACCGGCCGGATTTAGCAGAGACTGCCGTTGGCCATCATGTCAGTGCTTGTCCAGAGAGCAAGGCTGACAGGTCAGCATGGACATCAGGACTATGGTGACTTATGCTGAATGCAGGAGTGGAGTGGACACAGGACGAGGCAGAAGGGCCTGTCTGCAATAAAACAGACGCATAAGCCAATCTGCTCACTACCTGGTGCTACGACCTTGGACCAAGCCCTCGCACTATCCAGGTCTTGAATTGTGCTTGTGAATGACGGTCTTGCCACCTGCTCTGAAAGGTGGTCAGGGAATGAGATCCTGCCTGTGGGGCATCTGAAGCCCGGAAAATGCTCCTCCCCTTCCTGGGAGCTTCACCTGGAGCTGAAGAGAGGACTCAGTTCTGGTGTAATTTCCACTTAACCGGGGGTGGGGGTGGGGTGTGTGTGTGTGTGTGTGTGTGTGTGTGTGTGTGTGAGAGAGAGAGAGAGAGACCTCGAGGCAGCCTCTCTCAGGGAGGGAGCCGCATTTACCATGCCCACTGTGTAGGTGGGAGCTGAAGCTCAGAGAGGTTAAGTGAGTGTGCTAACGCCACACAGGTGAGCAGGACCTGGACTGAATCTACCCAGCGGAAGGACTGGCTTCTACCGGTGGCTCGTGCATTAACGGTTACTCACTGTTAACAGAAAGTGCAGAATTGCCGCATGCTCTGTGGAAGGAAGACTGGGGGCCCCACTCCTGCAAAGGCTGCAGCCTGGCTGTTCTGTCAAAGGGAGTCTCTGTGCTTCGAAAACCAACTCCATGGCCCCTGACCCCAGCGGTGGCTCAGCTCTGCCCCTGCCTGGAGGAAGCTGTGGACTGCGGAGCGGCTGCGTTGCTGAGGTGCTGCAGAGTGTGGGCGGGAGGCGCACCCACCAGGTGGGAGCCTTCAGAGTGATAAATGTTTTGCGCATTGTTGTGGAAGTGGTTCTGGACCTTGGCGACATGATCCATGTCCTCTGTGCCTTGCTCAGCTGTCCCTAACTGCCTGACTTGTTGAGAAGGGTCTGTCCTCAGGGACTGCAGACCTGGGGGAATTCTTGGGAGCCCTGTTGGTGAGACAGGTGTAGGTCATCTGACGTGGTTGGTGGTCACTGGGGTGATAAACGGAAGGCCCACCTGCAGCTCGAAGGGCAGGCGGTGGATCTGAGGAAGCGATGACTTCACTTTATACCACCTTCCGCAAACTCCTGTCACGCCGGACGCTGCGATGCTGGGGCCCCGTGGGCCTCCCGGGCTCGGACGTGGGACATACTCAGTGACAGCCCACATCAGCAGCAACTGTGTTTAGGGCCCTCTAACACCCTCAGGTCTCCCAGGCAGGAGGTCAATGCAGCATTTCCCAAAATTAATTGAGAATAGAGTTTTGTGGGGGTTTTGTGTTCCCTCCCCCCACCCCCACCTTGAGGGGCGCTGTGAGAGCTGCTATGCTGTGTGAGGTTGGTCACCTGTGGAGGGACATTGAACCCCGCAGGGTGCCCAGGGCAGCTCGATAAGTCTTTCTAAGATGCATGTGGCTGGCGGGAATCAGGCAGCCCGAGGCCTCACATCCGTGACTGTCCAGAATGTGTGCTGTCTCCCCTCCCCAGCGCTGCCTTGGCTTCCTTCCTTCCTCAGACAGCCTTATTTTTTTTTTTAAATTCTATATTTTTCTTTTTTCTCTCAGAAGCAAGTGACATGGCAGGTGGTAAGTCTGGTCTCACTGCCAAGAGACCTGTTCCAGGCAGCCAGGTGGTCTGTGGCACGGAGCCTGGACTACGGGACTGGGCAGTCAGTGCCCAGAGACCCCCACGTGCCCTGCAGCGAGCACCCCACCCCTGTGGCCCTAACTCACAGAGCTGTGCGTTTGTTCCCCAGCACAGGCCACATCCATCCTTCCTGACGGTTCCTCGCTGAGGAGGGGCTGTGCTGGAGATAAATGTGGGAGGCGGTGGAGACAGATCCACGCACCTTGATGGAGACCGATGCGGTGCTGGGAGCCGGCAGCGCTGCGCGGGAGACAGATCTCGAGGCGAAGCTGAGAGTCAGTACATCCATCTGGGGTGAGGAGGGGTGGGAAGGGGCCCGGGCTGAGTCTCACACTTATCTAGGCAGTGTTGGGGTGTTCCTGCAGCCCTGGACCTGTAAACCCACCTGGGACAGGCTGGAGCCCTGGGGGAGAGGCCGCACCCTCAGAATAACCTGCTGACTGTCGCAGGAAGGCGTTGGCAGGCGCCAGGGTCAGCCCGGTCCAGCACTGGCCTAGGAGGGCGGGGGAGGGGAGGTAGAAGACCAGCAGTGTGTGGTGGGGGCGGCTGTGGAGCAGGGGGGAGTCTGCACACAAGCTCCCCCTCACTCCCACCCCTCTTCCCTGTGGTTGGGTGCCGTAGAGTCTACTCTAGCTCAAAGCGACACCATGCACAACAGAAGGGGCCTGCCTGGACCCATGTGTCCCCCACAGAGGGGGCCTGCCTGGCCCACGTGTCTTCCACAGAAGGGGCCTGCCTGGCCCAAGCATCTTCCGCAGAAGGGGCCTGTCTGGGCTACACATCGTCATAAGCAAACTTGAGCCTGTTCTGGCGGCCACAGTGCCAATCCATCTCATTGAGAGTCTCCATACTGGGAAGAGCCAATGCCTGCCCCGTTCAGGGGAGCTGGGTCAAGTGGCCTGGTCTGTCAGACAGAGGTGGCCCAGAGGACAGCCCCCAGGGCCAGGCATCCATCTCGAGAGAGAAGGAACGTTGTGGTTGCTTCCAATTCTTGGCAATTTTGTCAATTCAAGGGAGCACTGGTGCATGACGTGTTGTGCTGCTAACTAAAAGGTCAGTGGTTCGAGTCCACCATCTGTTCCTGGGGCAACGACGGCCAGTCTTCTCCCACTAAGATCAGCTCGGGAAGCCAGTGGAGGGGCATGGTGACAGGGACCGCCTGGGTGGCAGTGAGCTCGTTGGCTTGGGGTTTGGGCAGCAGATGGACAGAGCCGCTATGCTGATGTTGTGCGGAGTTTGTGCGGACATAGCTATCAACCCATTTGGGCGAACGCCTAGGAGCAAGGTTGCTGGGCCGTCTGGTAAGACCCTCTTTAGAGTTATTCATGGAGAGGAAGCCCCTCGATCAGGCGGCTGACACAGTGACCGGGCAAAAGGTGTGAGGGTGTCAGATGGTGAGGACGGCACAGGCCAGGCCAGCGACCAGAGCTGCTGTTAGTAGGTCACTGTGAGTTATGATCAATGGCGCCAAACAATGACGTGGACAAGGCATTCGACATGCTTGAGGAAGCCTCACACAAACCGGTGGAATGGGTGCAGTCGCTGCTGCCCCCGGTGAACACACTGGGTCTGAACACACTGTCCTTAAACGTCTTGTTAAATTCGTACTCTCCCATGTGTGGCTGTGGACCGGGAGAAGAGGCATTTTAAGGCCCCCCTGGGGCTTGGGAGCACACTGTGGTGCTGAGTGACAGAAGTGGACATCACAAGCTATCGGGTGGTAACCAAAAGCTCAGGGATTCTAACCCACCAGCTGCTCTGGAGAGGAAAAATGAGGCATGATTCCTTAAGTCAGCTTAACCCTCAGGCCAGTTCTGCTCCGCCCCTCAGGGTCACTGGCAGTCAAGATCTGCTGGACATGGTGGGTTTGCTTGGTCATTTCATCCTCTGCTGCTTCAGGACCCGCTGCTGAGACCTGTATCTCAGGGGAGCGCACTCCATCCGTGCCTGCCCTCTGCTGGGCTGGGGGCCTGGCAACCACTCTCACCCCACCCACCTGCTTCATCAGGGCCTGGTCCATCAGGGCGACCCAGAAAGCCTCACAATTGTCTGAGGGGCTTCAGGTGGGCACGGGTCCAGCAGGGCCACGATGCTGCCGACCCGGACTGGGAGGGAGACGATAAGGAAACCGTGCACCAGTCCCCAACTGCTCACTGGCCAGGGGCCTGGGCCCATAGGACTGGAACTGATCTCTCTGCTGCGGCCCGTCACCAGCTTCTAGCACTTGCATTAGTGGGCGATGCAATGAGTACATTAATGTGCTTTGACAAGGAGAAGCGGCTGTAACATGCTAATTAGTGTTTTCATTGGGCTGTTGGTGGCTTCAGAGCTGTCACAACAGCCTCCAGCGCTGGGCAGGCGGAGGCCCGACGCTGGAGACACCTCCAGGGCCTGCTGTATGGACCCCTGTGCCTTCCCTCTGGCCAGCAGAGCCCTGCCCAACTCAGACCAGGGGCACTGTCACCTGCCACCTGGCCAGTGTCCTCTGAGGCCCAAAACAACACAAGTAGTGATTGATGCTCAGAATGTGTCTTAGAAATGGACGCCGGGGGTTAACAGCTGGGGCCTGAGTGAAGGAACAGATTTTTAGCAAAATCTGAATCTGTGGGGTTTCTGGAACTTTCTGGAAAGTGTCTCGGGTTGCTGAAGGAGCACTGTGTGGGGAGGTTGGTGGGTTGTACTGGGTAACGTGTCCAAGTGCCCCTGGACCTGGCATACCTCTCATCCCTAGACCTAGAGTGTGGAGCTGAGGCGCTGGGCAGCCGTGAGGGAGGAGAGCGCTCCTGGGTAGCAAAGTGGAGAAGGAACACAGCTGGGAGACATGGACGCCAATGGCCGGTCACTCAGCTCACACAGCCCAGACCGTGTTACAGAGAGTGCCTCACAGGCTCCCCACAGAATATGGGGTGACGCTGCTGATGGCGGTGCCGGGGGCGGGGGGGGGGAGGCACTCACAAACAAACATGGCCGTGGTCCTTCTGACGCCGTCACCTCCCAGATGAGAACCCAGCACACTGGGTGCTGGCCCTGTCCTTCCCCACCCACCACAGGGCAGAGCCTGGGAGCCAGAGGGCAGGGCAGCCCCGAGATCACACGTGTTCCCCGTGCTGTCGGCCCTCAGCTCACACATTTGCCTCGCTCTGGGGCGGGGGAGTGTCTCCTGGCCCAGTTTCTAGTTAGAAAATGCTAAGTAGCCAGCAGAAAATCCTACTCGCGCTAGGTGGGTGTCTCGGTCCCGACGGCCGCTGAAGCAGAAATGCCACGAGTGGGCAGCTTCCACAGGCAGAGCTTATTCCCTGACAGCTTACCGGGCTGGACGTGCGGGTTCCCGTGGCAGCTCGCAGGGCGGGGGCTTCCTGGCACTGTGAGCTCTGCGGAAGGTCCTGCCCCTCCCGAACCTCGTCGTTGGGTCACGCGGTTTGGCATTTCCCTCCACACCCCGCTTGCTCGCTGTCCAGTCTACTCCACAGACGCTGGCCACAGCCTTTCCCCTCCCAGCAGCAGGAGGGCATTGGTTAACAGTCCTGTGCTCAAACCTTGGTGCCACCAGAGTTCCTGCAGCTTCTGGCAGCTGCTGGCGGGCCTCGTGCTCCGTGACCAGGAGAGGCCTCTGCCTCTGTTGTCGGTCTCCTCTCCCCTCTGCGTGTCTGGTCTCATCTGTCCTTCGAGCACTCAGAGCTGAACAGGGTTAGGACCCGCGCTATCCTAGCACGGCTTTGTTAACAAAACGAAAGAAAGCACCTCTTTCCACATAGTGTCACACACAGGGCCAAGGAGGTCATTGTCAAACCAACTCAACTCAATCCACAACATGCCACCCTTTGGGGCCCCCATCCCCTACCCTTGCCAGCAGAGTTCCCATGATTCAGAGAATAAATGTTTCATTCTCATGGATTTCAAACTGAGAGCATGGCATCCACCATTAAAAGGGAGACGCACACAACCTGAACTCACTGCAAGGCCATGTCCACGATCGTCCAGGGTCAGGAGCAGGTCTTAAATATGATGCAGCCTGAGTAATGCTGAGCCCAGTGTGCTCTCCAGGGCACTGTGGCTTTATACCAACTCATAGCTGACTCTCCAGCTGGTCTTCAGAGGCCATAAATTGCATGCAAAAAGATTGCCCATCTTTCTTCTATGGAGCTGCCGGTGGATTTGACCCATGTGCCTTTGGGTTGGCAGTGCAACTCCTTGGCACATAGCCACCAGCGCTCCCTACCCGTTGCACTCAGAATATAAACGTGACACCACTTTAAATTCTCCAGAGGCTGGTCACTCAGTGGAGGTTTGATATATCATCTGCATCGACATAAGATGCACATGATTGCTGAAAATGGTGATGAGGTTGTTTCACAGGAGGGCTTGATGCTAAATATACGACAAAAGCTCCATGTTCAAAGAGATGATGGACTCTGCCCTGCGCACAGATTGCCCACGGCTTGGCTAGAAGACGGCGTTGACCTCTGGAGACATCCTGGGTCCGAGGAGTCCTGACACGTCATGAGCCCACCCCGCCGGTCCCACATGGATGTGCAGCTCAGAGACACAGACTTAAATCCTGCTCCTACCAGTTAGTTGTATGAACTTGAGACAATGACATTATTGGCTTAATTAAGAGTGTTTCCTAGGACTGTCACAGCAAAGCACCACCAACATCAGAACATGTCATCTCACAGCTCTGGAGCAGAAGTCCAAGATCAAGGTGTCACAGTCTGAGGGCTGTAGGGAGGAACCCTGCCTCGCCCCCTTCCTGTTACGGATAGTTTCTGATAATCCTCACCTTCTTGCTTGGCTTGCAGATTGATCACTCCACCCTCTGTCTCTGTCTTCACATGAAGAGTTCCCTCTATCCATCCCTAGTGTCCTGTCTTATAAGGACATCATCTTACCCAGGTGGCCTCGTGGTGACTAATGACATCAGCAAGGAGTCTATTTCCAAATAAGAAGCCATTCAGTGGTGCTGGGGTTTAGGACTTCAATGTATCTTTTGGGGAACATGCTGTATCGCTGTATCCCCTAATAACTCCCTGATCCGCCATTTCCTCATCTCTTCCACTGGGATAGCTGTCCCTACCTTGACTGAATGGCTTCGATGTATCTCTGTGCATTCTGGCATGGAATGGTGTCCCCACAAGCTCCCACCTTTTGCCCCAGGCAGGAATGAGGGGGAACATGACTGCCAGCTGCTCTGGATGGATCCCCCAAACACCCAGCCCTTCATTTCCCCTGTGGGAGAAAGGTGCAGCCCACCCTGGGAAAACACAGGAGGGGGTGTCTCCAGAGCACACAGCTGTGTCCTCAGCTGAGCCTGCCTCACCCCTGACCTCCTGGGCTTGGCCCACAGGGCAGGTGGCGCATCTGCATTTCCATTTTAAAGTGAAAACTCATTTCAAATTTCTTTTCATGTAAGATTGCCTCTGTGGATGGAAATTTACCAGATTCCTGAAGCCAGGGATGACTTTTAATATTATGGGAGTTCTTCATTTTTTTACTAATTTAATTTCTGGGGCTATTAAAGGTAGCCCGAAGAAACACCATCTGTTGAGTGGATGATAGACTAGAGAAAGAATTTTAGCAGCAAGACTGTAAATTTCCACTTTATCAGAGATCTTGGGATCTGAAATCAATTTGGGGAAGCATTGAAATGCTTATCAGGAGTTTCTCCATCAGCGCCCCATCGTGTGCCATTTTTCATTTCAATCCATCAGCCCCTGACAGTCCCTTCCTGGAGAGGGGCTGGCGTTCCACGGCCCCCAAGTGGCTTTCCACGCTGCCGGAATAGCAGCTACCAGAAAATAAACCATTTGAAAGATTTTTTTCTTTTTAACCCAATTGTCAGCATCCTCAGTCCACTTCATTTCCAGAGCAGTTGGGCCGAGTCCGCTGGCAGAGCGCCTAGCCGTTCCGTCTGGTGGGAGATGAACCCCAGGTCCAAGCTCACACCCTCACGCTGAGTCCTGCCATGTAGGAGGAGCCCTCTGGCCGAAGACCCTTCTTCCTCCAGAGCCCATCTCCAGGGATGCAAGGGCTTTGGGCTCTCAGAGGTCTCCACCACTCAGCCGGCCTCTACTTAGTAAGCGCCGACTGTGTGCCAGCTGTGGGCTTGAGGGGGGCAGAGGCCTGGTGGAGCTGACAGCAAGAAGGAGCACCCCAGAGCACAGGCATCAACACATCACGGGCTCCACTGTGGGCTGGAGAGGGCCGAGGAGAAGATACAGCAGGTGTCCTGGGAGAGGACCCGGTTCCTGGAGCGCTCAGCCCTGGGTGGGCCGCCAGGGAAGCCCCAGAGCTCGGATCAGAAGGAAGAGAATGTGCCAGGTACTCAGACAGGGCTTCCAGGCGATGAGCAGCTGAGACGGGGGCCAGTTGGCCTTGGTGAGAGATCAGGAGTGGGGCAGATGGAAGTGTGGGAACGAGCGCAGGGGAGGGACTGTGGCCATGCTGAACTAGGTCCTCGGGGTACAGAGGGCTAGCTAGACAATGGACAGCAAGGGCAGGGCCAGCAAGTCCAGCCCAGCTGAGCGGAGGGGTGCAGGCTGAGCCCCTACAGCAGGGACCTCTGAAAGGAGAGGCCTCCTGGTGGGAGGATTTCTGAGTACATGGACTTTCTGAGGTGGGGAGAGACCACCCCAAGGGGAGCCATCTCTGAAGGTGGGGACCTCTGAGAGGAATGAACCCTAGGGGGTGCTCTGAAGGAAGAGAGGTGCTTATGAGAAAGTAGGGGAGAGGGGGTGCTCAGACCCAGCTGGAGAGCTTGCCCACATCGGAACCCCAAACTCAGTGAAAAGTGAGGACCAGAACTTCCTGAACCATGTAGCACCCACTGTTGCCCAACCCTGGGATTTGCACACATCTGAGTAACCCCCTCCTTGGTGTCCCCCACCCCAGAGCTTCCTGGTCCTGGGTCTCCTCATTCCCAGGGAATCCCACGTCCGATAATTCCTCATCCCTAGGGGCTCCTGGGGTTCTCTAGCCTAAAGTCCCACCTGTGTGACCCCATACCCCTGGGACCCCTATCCTGAGAATCCCACACTCCAGGTACTCAATATCAGGTTCCCCCACCCCCAAAGCAGAGTAGGGCTTGGCCTGGCACAAGGTTGTGAGGTGGGGCTGGACCAGGTGACCGCCAGCCCCCAGCTCCCATGTCAGCAGCTCTGGGCCTCGTCTAGGATCCCAGGGCAGGGCGGTTGGTGCCAATGGCAGGACGTGTGAAGGGGGCTGCAGCCACACTGGGGTCTCTCAGAATCCAGCATTGAGGGGAGGACTGCTGTTCCCCCTTTGGTGCCTGGGGAAGATGGTCAGTCATGACGTGGCCAGTGTGTTCTCCAGACATTCCCGTGATGGGCTGATGGGGGTGGTGACTGAAGCAGCCTCCTCCTCTGCACACAGCCCGTTGCCTGTCACCACCACCACTTCCCTCTGCGGAGCCCGAGGTGTCCGACTCCACAGCCCTCTTCAAAGGTTAATGCCTCAGACGCGCGTGCCTTTTGCTCCCATTAGCTGACTCTCATTACCAGCAGTCACCTTCATTAAGCGCTCACACCTTCATTAGCAGAGGCACTCTGCTGGGAGAGCTGTCAGCCAGCCTACAGAGCAGGAAGGCACAATACAGAGGGCGAGGGCAGACCTCGCAGAAAGTGCCCAGCCTTTGGGTGGCAGAGGGATCCCGGTGTGCAAGACTGAGGGGGGAGTCAGGAGAGAGGAGCGTGGAGCCCCACCACAGACCCACCAAGAGCCCCCCCAAAACCGGGCCTCACAGAGCCACCAAGAACCCCCCAAAACCGGGCCTCACAGAGCCACCAGGGAGCCCGCCAGAACCGTACCTCACAGAGCCACCAGGGAGCCCCCCCAGAGCTGTGCCTCATGCAGCCAGGGCTCTGAGCTGAGCCACAGGTTTATGGGATCAGAAGAGGCAAACCAGAGCTGTGCCTCACAGAGCCACCAAGAACCTCCCCCCCAGAGCTGGGCCTCACAGAGCCACCAAGAACCTACCCCCCAGAGCTGGGCCTCACAGAGCCACCAAGAACCCCTCCGGAGCTGGGCCTCACAAAGCCACCTGGAAGCCCCCACAGCGCCAAACCTCACAGAGCCACCAGGGAGCTCCCCCAGAACCGTACCTCACAGACCCACCAGGTAGCCCCCCAAGAGCTGTGCCTCATGCAGCCAGGGCTCTGAGCTGAGCCACAGGTTCATGGGATCAGAAGAGGCAAACCTGTTGCCTCCAGTAAGCCAGCAGGATCAGGAGGAACTAGCCCAGAAGCCCCCGGGCTGTGGTCACTGCAGAACTGCCATGTCCTCCAGCCGAGGAGCAGCTGGTTGGTTTGAACCACTGACGTTTTCACATACAGCTGAGCACTTAACCACTTTGCCACCAGCGCTCCCAGGTGCCTTGTGAATCACACGGTCTCACAACTACCCTCCTCGGCCGCTGCAGCATGGAGTCATGGGTAATACGCCACACAATAGGTATGCTTGTGTGCCAATAAAACGTTGTCAGAACAGTCAGCCGGCCAGATTTGTCCAGGGGAGCATGGTTTGCAGGCCTCTGTATCAATGCGGAAGCACCTAGGGGCATAGCGGGCTGAGTGTCAAGCTGCTAACTTCAAGGTCGCTGGTTTGAGCCCACCGTCTGCTCCTGGGGAGAAAATGAAGCAGTCTGTTACTCTAAAGATCGCAGCCTTGGAAAGCCATGAAACGGTTCTCCATTCTGAAGGGTTATTAACAGTTGGAATCAGTTTGATGGCCGTATTAATCCATTTAATCTTCAGAACCTCCCAGGTCATGCTGTCCCTCTACAGCGAAGCAGTGGCCTCCAGGGGAATGCACAGCTTGCCACACGAGGTCAGGAGGGAGGCAGGCAGCAGCACCTTCTAGAAGGCTCACGCTGCCTCCTCTCCTGGCCCACAGGCTCCCACAGAAGGTGCTGCGGTGTTCAACTTTGCAGACAAGGAAATGATGCTTCAGAGGCCAAGTGACTCTCCCAAGGCCAAGTGGCCCAGCTGATTGCAAATCTTGGCAACCCTGCATGTTACAGCGCAGAACTGGCAAGGAGGGCTCCCTGGCTTCCATCCACACCTGAGCAGATCTCCAGGTATGTCTTCCGCAGCACCAGAGGTTAGGTTTGAACTGTCAACCTCAGGTGAATCCTCACTTACAGACTCATTGCTGTTAAGTTGGTTCTGACTCATCAACCCTCCCCTGGGTTTCCACGGCTGTAAACCGCCTGGGAGGAGGCGAACCATCTTTCTCTGGAGAAGAAAGTGGGTGCTGAGTGGGAACCACGAGAGAATCTCAGCATTTGAGTCAGCGGCCTAATTCTCTCATCACCTGCGCCACGAGGGCTGAGGCTGACTGCAGACCTCATACACCTACTAGGGACAGTCTAAGAAGCTGAGGAGCTGGGATTTGAACCCATAGCTTCTGTCTCCCAGCTGCAGCTTCATGTACACTGCCTCTTTCTGAGATCAGTGCCTTGTCTCAGTGACGTGGGGGCAGTCAGGCGGTGCTAGGAAATTCCTGTCTGAACCACACATTCACCTGAGTGAATGAGAAGCCGTGGATGCCTCACCTGCAAGGGTCAGGCTCACGACAAGCAAGAGTGACCATGTGACATGGACATGGCAGGGACCACCAGGCCCCAGGAGCAAATTGAAGTGGAACAGGTAGCCACTCACTCCCAGCTGTCACGGGTGAGGGTGCATCTCCCCGACTGTCCCCTCGCCAGCTGGTGACCATACTGGGCAGATTTGGGAGAGGACCTTCAAAGGTCGTGTGAGTAGATTCCTGGGGTCAATGTCAAAGGCTGCTTGACCAAGTCATCGCGCACGGGCATGCCACCCACATCCTGACCGAGTGCAGCACACACCACCAGGCCCTGTGACTGGGGGTGGAGTCCAGCTGTCACCGCCCATCAAGATGCTGTCCGGGCATTGCTGTGCTGAGTCGGCTCACAGCCCCTGTGTCAGTGACTGGTCTCGACACACTGCAGCCCAGCCATGCCCAGTGTCCTTCTCACAGAGCCCCGATGCCCAGGCTACAGCATCCACCATGTCCCTCCTATAGCCCAGCCTCTGACAGAGCCAATGCTGCTGAACAGCTGGTCAGAAGCTTGTCCTGAGGGTCACTGTGACACTAGCCATGAGGTGACAGTCTTGGCATTGTGACAAGGATCTGAGCCACAGTGCAGCCTGCCCACGCCCAGGCTGTGGACTCAGGCCCCAGGCTAGCCAAGGCCTCCACACAGGCCATCGCCCCCTAAGGGCATCATCCGGCCCCTCCTGCACTCCTTTCTGAGCCTCTGGGGTCTTGGAAGCAGAAGTGATTCCCCTACTGCCCAGAGGCCAGCAGGGTGCGTCCAGTTCTACAGAAGCTCCATGACCAGCCCTAAGCTGTTGTCACTGTATGAAGTCCCCACACTCAGCAAGGCCGATGACTGGGCGAGAGATGAGCCTGTATCACTGCTCAGACCTTGGCACCAAGAGACCCAGGAGGCTGGGCTGGGTCACCACGCAATTACAGCCCTCGTGTGACCCTGCTTCCACAGCAGTGGTGGCCACAGTTACTCCCGACACCCCACAGGGGTGGAGCTGACCCCGGTGGAATGGAGATGGTCCTTGAGCAGAGACTTCTCATGAGCCAGGAAGCTGGTGAGGGATGCCTGTCTGCACGAGACAGTGACGTCCAGGAGGCAGTGAGCTCAGAGCTGGTCCTCCTGTCCCTTGACGCTGCGTCTGCCAGCAGAACGGTCCCTGTCTAGATAATCCATCAGTACCCCCCCTCCCGCAGCAGCAGGGGTCAAATGTCGAAGGTCTCTATGGGTGGGAGGTGGGCATAGGATGTCTGGAGGTGGATAGGGCAGCACGGGCTGGTGACAGCTCCCCGAGAGCTTTCATACCCCAGGGCCTCGAGTTTCTTCTGTCTGACAAAAATCTTACCTACACAACCCCCTCCCCGGGCTGTGGGCCAGGGTCAGAGTGGACCTGGAGTGGGGTGCTGTGAGCTCCTTAGGGTGCAGGTGGGCACCCAACTGGCAAATCCCAACAGGCCACAGCAGCCAAGGGGGTGGCAACAGTGGCTCTGGGGACACACATGCCTCATGCTGTTCCAGCTCTAGGCCCATTGGTTCCCACAGCCTTGGAGATGCAACCCCAGTCCCGTCAAGGCTTGGAGTGACCTCCCCAAGCCCCAGCCTTGTCCTGCTTTACTCACTGGTCCAGCGTCTCCAGCACATTTGCACGGCCACACAGATACTTCTGCTTTTCCGTCCAGTGTGTAGAGAGCTTGAGTCAGACCCGTCCTCATCACAGGGAAAAGCTGGGACACTGAGAGGTGGAAACTCTTCAGTCAGAGGGCAGAGGAGTCAGGAGAAAGGGTGGTGCTGAAAATGGCAGACGCCAGCAGGCCAGGGCAGAGGACCCGCATTTATGGGGCAGAAATCCTCGTCACCCCAGGACCCAGCAGGGACTGGCTCCCTGCCATCTTCGGGGCCAGAGCAGAGCTGTCCCTCAGGGTGTCCACCCCTGCAGTCTTTATGGAAGCAGATTTTCCTGAGGAGGGGCTGGAGGATTCGAACCACTGGCCTTTCAGTTAACAGCCTCCAGCAGAGCTCCTACAAGCATTGAGGAGGGATATCCAAGGGAACGGACCAAAGCTGGAGGTGGGCATATCCCGAGAGACAGAAAGCCCTGGGGACCCAGCCTTAGGGAACCCCCATTTTTGTGAGTTCACCTTCCAGTCCCATCAGATTCTGAGAAACATGTCCTCATTCTTCCAGCCGGAGGGGGGTTCCCTTTAACGTCCTGCCCTCAAGGGACATTACTTTACCAGAAGTGACCAACTGGACATTGTCAGAGCTGAGTCATCCTGGGGAAAGGGCACGAGCCGACTTCACCCCTTCTAACCTTGTTATTTTGTTGTTAGATGTCGTGGAATCCATTCGGACTTAAACGGCTCCATGGACAACAGAACAGGGCAGAACTCTGGCCCTCACGACCATTGCTCTGCGTGAACTCATTACGGCCACCGTACAGGCCATCCTTTTCCATGACTTTCTGCTTTGTTGAGTGTGACCATCGCCTCCCAGCACTGTTGCCCTTGATAACATGTTCAGAGCCTCCCCAGCTCCAGGGAGCAGCCCAGCAGCGCTGCTTCTAAGACACACTTGCTTACTCTTCCGGCAGTCCACGGTGTATATCCGGTTCTTTGCTGACACCATGACTCACAGGCATCGATTCTTCAGTCTTCTTTACCATTGGCTCATTTTTACATGCAGATGAGGCTAGTGAAAAGACTGTAACTGGAGCCTGGGGCACCTTCATCCTCAGGGCGCCATCTTTAGCTCAAGAGAAATAAAACACCCAGTGTAACTCCCTCTTACCATCCAAAAACTCACTGCCTCTGAGTCAGAACCGATTCATCGCTGACCCTCCCTTGGGCATCAGAGGCTGTAAACTGGGAGAAGGAGGGTGCCCATCTTTCTCCTGTGAAGCAGACGGCAGCGGGTGGATTTGAACTCCCAGGGAGGTGTGGCTTGGGTTGGGTGGACTGAGGGACCACTGCTCCCTCTCTCGCCTCGGATGCAGGGCTGGGAGGAGGGGGTGAAGCAAGCAGCTGACCCTAGCTCCTCCAGCCTTCCTGGTTCCCCTGCCAGAGGAAGGCAAGCTGGGGAGCACTTGTGACATCACAGGCCAGTGGCCCGCTCCCCTTACCCAACTGAGAACCCCATGGCCTCTCTAGTGCTCCACACCCCATCTACCATCCCACCAATACCAGGGGGGGTTTACAGGAGGTCAGAAAGAGCCTCAGCTCTTACCCCAACATGTCAGGGTTCAATGTCAACAAATGTTTAATGGCTTGCTAAAAGGCAAAAAGAAAGAAAGAAAAAACACAGGTTGGTGGGTTAGGGCAAACATCAGAGCCAGACGCAGATGTAAGACATCTCAGAAAGATCCAGAAAGGATACACAGAAAACGCACGAAGTGCCTGTGTGGTGTGGCGCCGTGGGATGAGGGACTGTGGGTGGCAGAGGTGACGAGTGGGCCTCACTTGCTTTCCATCCCGGGGGATGATGGCATCACCCCCTCTGGCCCCTTGGGCACAGCACTGGGAAGTGCTGGACAGTCACTCACGCAGGCTTTCCTCCAGGACCCGGGACACGTCTACTCTCCAACACGGGACTGCGGGAGCTGTGTGATGTGTGCACGTGTGTGTGTGTGAAAAGCTTACACATATGTGCATGTGTCAGACATCTGTGAGAGGTGTGTGACAAGGAAGAAATGGAACACATACATGTAGACATACTAGGCATTGATGAGATGAAGCAGACTGGCATGGGACGTTTAGAAGCAGACAGTCACACATACGACCTTCTGTCCCCCCTCCCCCACTCTCCACCTCTCCCTCCTTTCCATCCCCCTCCTTCTCTCCAGGACTGGAAGACAGCTCCTGTCCCTGGTGGCCAGCCCTCGATGTGACATGTGACAGAGGTCAGTGAGTTGTCACCGTCCCTCTGTGAAGCACTGTCACAGCCAACGTGAGCCATCAGCAGTCTGCCCGCAGGCCTGGCTGAGAACTGTTTTTGTCCCTTGATGCCATTTGATGCACCAGGCCAAGCCAGATGTCACAGTTCCAGGATGAGCACTGGCCACAGCAGGTCCCCACAGGCTGAACATTAGCTCACAGGCCACGCCTCCTGCCTGGTGTCCCCAAGTGGGCAGGAAGCCCCTGCCGTCTGTTCCCTGTCCTGGCACAGGGTCTGGGATGCCAGGACTCGATGACCAGCATGGAGGTGCAGGATGGACCCCAGCTCTGACAGAGTGTGGCTGGGCTCCGCACACCGGCGGCTCCCTTCTGGGCAGATGCAGTCCAGGCTCAGCTGGGACTCCATGGCTCCCGCCACACCATCCTTCCTCCTGCCGCTCCTGATGGAGTGGGCTGCCGTAGCCTCCCGGGTGCACCCAAGTAACCCGAACGAGAAACTTGTTACTGAAAAAGTGGTTTATCCTCTCCTGGCTCTGGAAGCTGCAAGTCTGAATTTGAGATACAAACTCTGCTCCATTCTCCAGAGAGGGGGTCACCATCCCCAGGTGAGGGGGGCAGGTAACTGAGGAGAGGTGTGCCTGGCCCGGGGAAGCCTCCACTGCTACTGGCCAGTATGAGGGTGGCAGGCACCCCACGGGGGGTTGGGGGAACAGGACTCTCTGTTCTCAGCTCAGGGGTCTTAGCATGGCTACCAGGAAGGCAGGACAGTAAGTGGGGAGAAGGGGCCCTGCCCAGACAGCCAGGCTTCTGGATGCTCATGGCTGACTGCCCTGCTGCTCCCTCCCTCCTCATCCCCTCCTCTGCCCTGGACTCCCCAAGATCCCACAGCAGAGGCTGCAGCAGGCAGGGGCGGACTGGGGTCAGGAGGACGAGTGAGACATTCTCGCCTGTCCCGGCTGTCAGTGTCCTGCTCCCTGGGGGCAGGTCCTGAGTCCTCCCACGGCCCTGGTCTGGCCATCTGGCTGCGCTGTGCTGGTGACCGGAGAGCAGGAGGCCTGACAGCAGCTGGCTCTCACTCTGGGGGGACCTGCAGCAGGCAGAGCTCAGCCCGGCCTGCCCGGGAGTCCAAGGTGCTAATTGGTGTGGGGTTGGCGGCAGGCCAGCACCCCTGCAGGTGGGACCCTGCCGTGTGGTCAGATCCCTATACAACACACACAGATGGGGAAGGAAGGAGCTTTGTTCCTAAGCTCTGCTAGGGAGGGAAGGTTCTAGAAAGAAGCTCGGATGCGCTGTCTGTATCAGAGTCATTGGAGGATCTTTTCTAAGAGTGGTAAGCCCTGAAAGCTGAGTCTGAAGGCAGCAGGACCCCATAGCCAGAGGCCCAAGGAGGTCTGTGGGGTTAAAAAAGAGATGTGTTTAAGGGCTGATAGGTGAGGGAGGGAGCTTCTACTCAGAGGAGGCTGATAGACCACAGGGCAGGGCCTGCGGAGTAGGTAATGATGGGCAGGGTGGAGGCGTGGACATTGGGACAGAGTGTATGGTGTGGACAGCGGTGGGCAGGGTGGAGGTGTGGGCAGTAATGGACAGGATGTGTGATGTGGATGGTAATAGGCAGGGTGTACAGTGTGGACAGTAATGGACAGTGTGTGGTGTGGGCAGTAATGGGCAGGGTGGAGTTGTGGACAGTGTTGGGCAGGGTGAGGGAGCGGACAGTGGTGAATAGGGTGTTGAGTGACCAGGGTGTGGCAGGCTCTCCACTGAGGCCGTGGGTTGAACATCGTCCACCTTCCCGAGGCCCCAGCCTTGCCCAGCCCGGCTCCAGGGCCTTGAGACCACCCCCAATTCCAAAAGCCCCACGTGGACGAGGAGCTGAGCAAGGCCAAGCCCTGAGGCACCTCAATCGTCCACAGCTGGTAGGGCCTGAGCCCAGCGCTCCAGCTGAAGGCTGGGAGGAGAAGGCTGGTGAGGGACAGTCTGGAGGCCAGGGCCTGGACCACTGGGGTGGACTCTGGGGCTTGACAAGGAGCCCGGTGCCATCTTGCAGGCTCCTCCTGTGTCCAGCAGGTGTGCAAGCCCCATGCTGACCATTTACCAGCCCCGTGGCCAGGGCAGCCTGATGGAGAGAGTGTCAGGAATCCTGAAGGGGGTTCAATGGCTCAAGGCTGATGTGAGAGTTCCCCTTTCATCTTGATTAGCTGCTACAAAAAAGCGCAGCCAGCAGGTCCCTGGGGAGAAAGAGACTTGTGATGATGGCATTGCTTTTAGACACGGGCTCTGTCTCAGTCAAGAGCTTCACTGACGTCTCACCCAGGGGCGGTAAGCTGGTGGGTGACAGCGAGAGGGCATCCCCTGGCCCATCGGCCCTGGAGAAGGAGCTGCAGCTGTTCACCTCGGGAGCAGCGCTGAGAGGCCAGCTCTCCAGGAATTGTCGGCAATGAGGCAGCTGTCACTGGAGTTTGTGCCACCTTGCCTCTGCAGGGGCCTCACCAGGACAGGGGACCAGCAGAGGTGGGGGCCACAGTGGGCAGTGGCTCAGTGGGACATCCAAGCTAAGGCCCCCAAGGGAGCTTTGCCTCACTCATGCCTCCAGATGGTGACACGAGGCAGATGCTGGTAGCGTCCATTTCTCACACCAGGTTTCTATATTGGCTAAAGTCACACAGTGACCAAGGTCAGCCACACAGTGGCCAAGGTCAGCCACACAGCGGGTAAGGTCAGCCATGCAGCAGGTAAGGTCAGCTGCGCAGCAGTCAAGGTTAGTCACACAGTGGTCAAGGTCAGCCACACAGCGGCCAAGGTCAGCCACACAGTTGCAGAGCCCACCTTCAAGCTCGTCTTGGGTATTGGAGTTGGCCGTGACACGGTGGTGAGGATGGCACAGGCTAGGGCGGGGTTCAGATCTGATGCTCAGAGGGTTGCTATGAGTCGTACTCAACTTGATGGCACCTGACAACGAGTCCATGAAGCTAGGAAGTGACTCTGAGGTGCCACAGAGATGACCCAGGGAAGACGGCCACAGAGCTGAGCGCTGAAGGGTTGGTGACCGCGGGGCCTGCAGTGGAGATCGGGTGGGCAAGTCCCGCGGGGACTCCTTTCCTCCTCGTTGCTGGTGACTTGGCTCTGGCTCGCCGACCCCTGGCATTGGGGTTAACAGTGCCCAGGCCGGTGCCATCCACATGACGCTGACCTGCTCAAACCCTCCACCGCAGCCACTGCATGTTTTGAGCACCTTGCGATTTAAGAGCCGACCTCCTCCAGCCGTCTGTCGTGACGCTCACCACTGACTGGCTTTCTGAAATAGATCACCAGGCCTTTCTTCCTGATCTTAGTTGGGAACCCGCCTCTCTTGGAGACCTTGCTGACAGTGAAAATGCTGCTGGTGTAGCTTTTAGCCTCACAGCCACACCCCGGCCACCGCAGAAGGACCTCAGGATGGACTGTGTCCTCCCTACTTTGATTCTTCTGCCTTTCTGGATGTGATTCTGGCATGCTTTATAATCAGAGGAAAACAATAAAGCTATTTTTAAGGACCAGCAATTGGCACCTTGCCCTGGGGAGTGGGGAGGGGCTGCAGCCATCTGCAGGGGAGTCACTGCGGGTCCTGCATTTCCAGACCGGTGCTGAGGGGCTTGATGTAAACTGGGAAGATGACCCGCACCTGGACTGACCAGACCCACCAAGGGCAAAGACCCCCAGGAGGGTCCTCAGGAAGAGGGTCCAGGGCTGAGAAAGACGTGCATGGGGGTGAGGGGGTGGGGCTGATGCTGTCACTAACATATGGTACCACCTTCTCTCCCTCATCCTCCGCCAGCAACCCCAATTAGAACACACGTGACGCCCCCACCAGGACAGAGTAGGCAGTGCGGAGAAAAGAAAACAGCATCACTCCTGGGCGGTATTGAGAAGTTGGGAGGTGGAGTTTGTCCAGCACACTGCTGCCGATGGGGGGGACAGGCTGTGTCCCCAGATACTGAGGGAGCCTTCGAAGCGGTTCTGCTGTCCCCTGGGTCTCTCTGAGTGGAAACTGACCCAATGTCACCAACTGGGTTTGAGTTGGTTCTTCCAGAGATAGTAAAATACGGAAGGAAAACAGACCCCACACGCAGGGACCATTCCACTCAGCTGTGTCCTTGTGGAGCTCGGTCTCATCCAACAGGATGGCCCTGTCTGAGCCCCCACATCCCACCCTCCAGCCAGAAGCCCTGGCTGACAGGCTGTGTGACCTCTGTCCTCCAGCCAGAAGCCCAGGCCTACCAGTGTTCTCTTCCTGACTGTCCACACCCATCTCCTCCCCTAAGACTGGGGTCCCCTCCCCCATGATCTTCCAGAGATCCAGCAGGAACAAGAAGCGCTTCTGGCCTCCGCTCACTTGATGGATGGACAGAATATGGAACAGGACAGCGTTCCCGCCAGGCCCCTGACAGTGCTGTGGAGTGCCAGGTGATGGTGGGAAATGGAACAATCCCCCCTCGGTCATTCTTCATTACAGCCAGAGGTCGCAGTGCCTGGTCAGAGCCATCCGTCAGCTGTGGGGTGAGCTGTCTCGTGCAGCCCTCTCTCCAGGAAGGCCTGGCCACAGGGACACCACAGCCACATGGAAGGCCAAGCTCGCAGAAGCCACAGCCACTCAGAACCCCAAGCACCCGGAAGTCCCAGCCACACAGAAGCCTAGTCATGGGAAGTTCCCACCATGGGGGAGGCCCCGCCATGGACAGGCCTAATCCCTGGAAGCCCAGCCATGGAGAAGGCCTAGCACCTGGAAGGCCCAGTCACAGGGAAGGCCCAGCCACGGGAAAGGTTCAGCCACAAGGAAGGGCCGGCCACAGGGAAGGCCCAGTTACGGGGAAGGCCCAGCCACGGGGAAGGTTCAGCCACGAGGAAGGCCCAGCACCCAGAAGCCCCATCCCCAAGCCTGCATCCTTGGAAATTTTTAATGGTCTTAAACGAGGACTTAATTACAGTACAGTAGGGCGTCTCATGTGTATTTAAGGAACACAGCTTTCTTGGATTAACTATTGCTTAAACAATGGCTCTACTTTCTAGGCCACAACCCCACTCCCAACGCCCTCACTCCTGGGGTTCCAACAGCCTCCCCTTTGTCTGCCCTGGAACAACTTCTGCGTGCCCAGCAAGCCCCATTACCTCCCCTCTTCTCCAGCTGTGTGGATTCAGCTCACAGACACTTAGGCAAGACAGAAACTCCACAGGGTGGTGAAGGCTGCGACCACCAGGCCTGTCCGCTGAGGTGCCCATGGGTGAGTTTGAACCACCAACTTTTCTGTAGTAGTTGAGCACTTAACCATGGGAGACACCCAGGTTTGCCACGTGTCTGAATTGATTGGAATCAAGTGTGTCTTGGTTTTTTTCACTAGGGAGGGGTGTTGTGAAAGAGACCTCTCCCAGCACAGTGGGGAGCTGTGTCCCTCCCCCAGGCAGTAAGATGGGATCTCTGTCCCTCTTTCTTCAGTAATGGTACACGGTCCCAGGCTTGAGACAGTGTGCAGGGCAGTGTGCCCACGTCAGCTCAGGCACCGAGGGCGGCTGCCCTGATGTGAGGCTTCCCAGAGTGACCTCTGCATGTGGGCACAAAGCCTGGTGGTGCTGGCCAATGAGGAGGGGGTAGCTAGCACTCCTGGGATGCAGCCTACTCTGTGGACCCACTGCACAGAGTCTGCCTGGCTAGGCAGAGGGACTGGTGAGGGACATGGGCAGTCTGGAAGAAGCCACTCACCCACAGAGGGACAGATCTGGGGAAAGGAAAGTCCCTTCTCAGAGCCCCTGAGCCGAGGACACACAGAGCCCTGCTCTCACTGCCCAGACCTCACCCCCAGGAGCTGTTGAGAGGTGGCGGGGTGAGGCTGTGGTTCGGACAGATGAGGAGGCAGGACAATGGGGTCACACAGTGGGGTCACAGCACTCTTGCTCTCTCCTTCCCAGTCAGTGTGGCCATTTCCCAAGGCATCTGCTCACGAGAGTTGTTGTTGCGGTTGTGTGCTATGGAGTGAGAAACAACTCCAGCGGGTTTTCAGAGGCTGTAAGTCACATGGGGGAAGATTGCCCATCCTTCTCCCTTGTAGCAGCTGGTGGATTAGAACCACGTGCCTTTGGAGTTGCAGCCCAGCTTCTTCCCACTAGGCCATGGGAACTGAGGCTGCAGATGCTGGAGATGCTCGTATATTGAGCGAACCTGGCAGTCTCCACCCTGTGGGGCAGACGGTGAGGGCTTCCCATGAGCACTTACGGAGCACTGCTGTGTGTATGCTGGGCGGAGGATGCCACCACTGCCCTGGAGGCCGCTGGTGCCCACGAATGAGGTGAGCACTAGTTGCTTTTTCTGTTGCCAGCCTTCTCTAATGGAAATGGAATTGAATGTATTGAATTGATAGTGAATGGATACTTGGCACTCTTCTGAATCGGGGGTGCATTGGGAGAGCTCATCCCCTGGGCCCCTGCCCTCCCCATCTCTGCCTTTTCATGCTGAGTCCTCACTGTCTTCCAGAAAGAGGATGGCCTCACCTCTGTGTGTACCCCCAGAGACAGGCTGCCCTTGACCCTCAGCATTGGGCTGCTGGGACCATTGGAGGGACAGTGACGTGTCCAGGTCAGTGAGCCCTCACGCAGCTGGAGGAGCCTGGGACCACTGTAGCCTTGTTGCCAGTGACTTGTGTCTGGGCTGGATGGAGTCAGCAGCTGGCCTGGGACCTGAGGAACCACAGGATCAGTGACCAGCCTGGGTCACCCTGTTCTCAGTGTCACCCATCCAGAGCCCAGATTTGGGGAGGTGTCACCCTATGCCCCAGCCCTTCCAACAACCTCATGATCTCAGGAGAGGCAGTATGACACCCTGGTGACACCATGTCCCATCCCGCCCCCAAATGCCAAGACCGCCCCATGGAATCATTGGTTCCCGGCAAAGCGCCTCACTGTGTCTCTTGCTAGAACTACTTCAGGGGCTCCCTTCCAGAACGTTCCCTCTTCTCCAACCCCACTCCCTCTCCCTGAGGATCCAGTGGGGTGAAGGAGTGTTTGTGCTTCCTCAGCTGTGGTGTCTTTATCAGTTTTCAACATGAAGAAGGAGAAATTAAAGAGGTGTTGACAGGCTGATTAAAAATAGTCCCATCTCTTAAGAGGTGGAAACGTTGTGACAACTGGGGAGGAGAGGAAGGGGTGCCACTGTCTCGTCCCCACAGCTGTTTCTGTGAGAGTCCTCCCCAAACACCAGGGCTGAGCCTGAAGCACTACCTCTGTCACCCCCTCAGGACAGTGCATGCCACCAGACCATCTGCACCCACAACGGGGAATGGGACTTTCAGTGAGCTGGTTACAGGCATCCTTGTTGGACGCCACCGAGTCCTCTCCTGCTCCTAGACTCTGTGCACAACAGCAGACCACGCTCCACACCCTGTGATTGTTGCTGTGTTTGATCTCATTGGTTGAAGCCACAGAGTCGATCCACCTTGTTGAGGGACCTCCTCTTTTATAGACCCTCTGCTTTACTGGGTGTGTCTTTCTCCAGGGCACCCCCGATCCCCCACTGCTGTCAAGTATGAACTGACTCACGGCTGACTCTCAACGGACTTTCTGGGGCTGTAAATGGTGCAGGAGGAGCAGCTGTGGGATTGAATGGCCAGAGAGGCATGGCCTTTGGGTTAACAGTGCGACCTTCTGTGGCTGAGGCCACCAGTGTTCCCTCCCCTCCTGACAAAGTGTCAAAGCGTCGGAGACAGAGCTTTTCATCTCTGCCTGTTCAGATCCACCACGGACTCCGAGGAACAAAGAACCACCTTCTCACATGTGATTTACGGCTTCAAGAAACCTGCTGGAGGCCCAGCGAGGAGTCGCTTCCAGCAGTGAGCTGCCTGCTGACCGCTAGGAGTGGCCTGCTCTGTGGGGCTTTGAGCTGCCAAGAGGTGGGGCCTCTCCGGTCCTCTGACTGCACCAGCAGCTCCACAGGAGAAGGATAGGCAACCTTCCAGGCAACTTCCAACCTCCAGAAGCCTGCTGGAGACTCAGCTGTGAGTCAGCTCGGACCCCACGGCCCTGCCGAACTCGGGGGAGTGCGAGGACTGGTTTGAAAAATGTTGTTGTTGTTGTT
>NW_006400151.1:782012-790932 GCF_000299155.1 Elephantulus edwardii
TTTTAATACTTCCGGGATCATATAAACAGACTAAACTCACGCAGCACTCACTCCTCACCCCGCAGCGTTCACTCCCAGCAGGGTCAGGGAGCTTCGCCTGGTCCTTCCCATGCACCTGTATTCTCTTCTCCCTGGCAAGCTCTGTCACGTCCATGGACAGCCTGGGGTCCTGGGGTGGCCCTCAGGGTGACAAGTTCAGAGCTGGGGAGGCATTGCCACACAATCCGGGGTTACACAGACTGTGATTAGGGTGAGCCCCTCTTCCACACCCACATGGTGATCAGAGCTGCAGCCCGAGACCTCCAGATCTGAGACCCTCCAGACTTCCCCCTGCCTGAGACCCCTAGACCTCACACAGCCCCCATTTGTGACCCCCAGACCTTCCACTACCCGAGAACCCCATATTTCCCACAATCCCCACCTCTGACCCCCAAGCTTCTCACTGCCTGAGTCTCCCATGACCACCCACTGCTTCAGACTCCCCAAGACCTCCCACAACTCAAACCTGAGACTCTGAGATCTAAGAACCTCCCAGACCTTCCACAAACCTAAGACTCTTAGACCTCCCTCTGACTGAGACCCCCTCAGACCTCCTAAAGCCCCCTCCTGAGACCCTTAGACCTCCCCATCTTGCCATGTCCCATCATGATCTGCCAGTTGGTCCCACCACAACCTTCAGGCTCCTGTTCTGTCCTGCACATATGGTCCTGGGGTTCCCAGCCCTGTCACTTCATTGACCAGACCTCTGCTTCTTTATGTTCTGGGCCTCGGCCTGGATGGTTCTCCTCCTCCTCCAGAAAGCCCTCGAGGAAACCTGTCCTGATGTCCCTGGCCCCCCTCACTGAACTCCCCTGTCCCCAAGTTTAATGCTTCCCCTGAATTGGGCCCACATGGCTCCCACCCTGCCCTGGGTCTGCCTGTCCATCCCGCAGGGCACCAGGGATGAGCAGTGCTGCAGGAATGGTCGGTGTGCTCAGACCTGGAGAGCTGGCGGCCCACTTGGCAGCAATGTCTCCGGTTTAACCTTTTCCAGGGCCTCTGCTGAAGGGCTCACATGTCTGCTGTTAGGAGCACCTCTTGTCTCTGGTGAGTAAAACCCCCACTGTGTGTGCCAGGGGCTCCCCTCCCTGCCCTCCATCTACCAGCCCTCTTCCCTCCTCTCTCTCTGGGCCTCTCATACCCTGTGTCCTGCCATATCCTACAACGTCCCACCATGCCCTGTCATGTCCTCACCAAGCCCCACCACTCCTCACCACACCCCATCATGCCCCACCATGCTGCGTGGCCTGGTCACTCTCTCCTCTCCCTCTCAGGGCAGCCCCTCACTGCTCTCCTGAGTCCACTGTCAGTAATTCCTCTTCACCATGACCATATTTATCTCACTAAGACACAGCCTTTAAGCTTGGTGATGCCTTTGAACTGTTGTGTTGCGAGAACACTGACTCTCCCACAGACTGCCCAAAGCACAGACACATCTGTCTGGAAACGTGTCCCAAGCACTCCTGGGAAGTGAAGCTCAGACTCAGGTAGTTTGGATGTGTCGTCAGAAAGGACCATCCCTGGAGGACATCATGGCCATGGAGGGTCAGAGAAGGACCCTCTGTGAGACAGATGGACACAGCAGCTGTAATGATGGACAGAGGCTGTGGGGGGCGCAGGACTGGCAGGGCTTCATGCTGCTGTACAGGGTTCACTGTGACTGATGCCCCAGAAATTACAAGGTCCGTCCGTCATTGGAGTCCACCACTTGCTCTGCTGGAGAAAGACCACAGTCTCCTCCCATGTGACCCGCTGCCTCTGAAAACGTGCTACAGGGTCAGCTGTGTGTCTAGATGGTACATTACAACAATGATGCGGGCACAGCCCAGACCACGTCACTCTCCTGTGCTGCAGCCTCCGTGACCCCCAGAAGCTGATGGGGCTCCGGGGGCAGCCCTGAGCGTGAGCTGACCCACGGCCTCCTCTAAACACACCACCGTCCCCTCCACTCTACGCCCTCTGTTCTTCCTGCTCCACAAACACCTCTTCTCCTGCATGCACCTCTTCTCCAAGCAGCTCTGACCTCCAGGGCCAGCAGTCGCTGATTCGGGGGTGTAATGGTCATCGTGAATCACCACTGAAGTCACTTCTTGAGCCCTCCCAGAAGCCAGACCCTGGTGCACGGTGTCACCTACAGTGTGTTGCAGCCGCAGGAGGCAACCCTATTGTTGTTGTTACATTTTGTCAAGTCAAGTACAACCTACAGTGACCCTGTGAACACATATCTCAACCCTGTCCTGTCCTGTGCTGTGCTGTCCTCACTGTCTCTGACACACTTGAGCCCATTGCTGCCGTCACTGGGTTCACTGGGTCAACCCACCTGGATGAGGGTCCTCATCTCTTTCGCTGACACTCCCCCCCCACCTTTCCAATCGTGAGGTCCCTTTCTTCCCAAAGAATAACCCCTCCTAGCAATGTGCCCCAAGTATGTGAGATGAACTTTCGTTCACCAACCTTGCCTCCAGGGAGCACTCTGACTGCACTTTCTCCAAGACACACTTGTCCGTTCCTTTGGGAGTCCACGGGACACTCAGCACGCTTCTCCAACAGCTCAGCTCGAGGCATCCATCTTTCTGCTGTCATCCCTATCCACTGCCCAGTGCTCGGATGTGCAGCAGTAAGACACACAGAACTGCCCCATAGTGTCCCGAGGCTGGGCTCTGTATGGAAGCCAACGTCCCATCGTCCTCCTGCAGGGACCAGTGGGTGCAAACCACCAACCATTTCAAACTTACCTCACTGCCCTCGAGTTGACGCTAATTGATCGTGACCCTGTAGGACCGAGCAGGCCCCCCATAGGGTTCCCAAGGCTGTAATCTTCATGGGCGCAGAAGGCCACATCTTTCTCCCTGGAAGCAGTCGGTGGATTCAAACCACTGACTGTTGAGTTAGCAGCCAACCAACTTAGCCACTCAGTCTCCAGGGCTCATCTGTAGGAAACACCCACAGATTGAATTAGACCCCCGGTCCCCAGCACCCCCTCCCCCAGCACGGTCAGCAGCATTCACTGCCTTTGTCCTTTCCCACAGCCCCACCCCCCACTCATCTTGTACACTTGGTGACAAAGGGTCCTTCCCGCCTGATGGCTGCAGGCCCTCAGCACTGAGCACTGGCCACTCCTCTGCTGACTCTTCGTGAATGGCCCTTCCTCCGCACCACCACCTCTGTGAGCCCACCTGAGTGGGCCGTAGGGGACGGCTTCTCCCCAAAGGGAGGCAGCAAGACCCATCTTGTCTTTGACTCTCATTCACTGCCCACCCACATCTCCCTGGCCCCACCAGGGGCTGGGCTGCCCCCCGGCCCACATTCGCTGCCGAGGAGCAGTTTGGAGACCATCAATCAGGCCCCCATGATGTGCTTCCTGCCTGAGGCCTTCAGAGGCCATGTGCTGTCAGATTTTTCCCTCCTCAGAAAGCTCACCATCTGACAGAGAATTCGCCTCTGGAATCACCCTCCTCAAACAGGTGGCTTTGCTGAAATGTTAGGCTGGTGGTCACACGGCTCGGCCCCAGCTGCTCAGCGTGGCCCTCCCGTTGCCCACATGACAGCATTTTTCAGAGAGGAGGGGCATGTGGGTACAGAAGACCATGGACTGGCAACCAGGTGGACACTGACCTGGCCAACTCTCGTCTTTAGAGGAGAAGTTGCTCAATGGGAGATGGGGCCTGAGGTCACACAGGGACACCCCAGGTGGGAGAACCACACCCAACTGTGCTGGCCCAGATACAGCTCGAGGTAGTGGAAGAGTCAGGGACAGGATGGAGCAGTGGGGTCACCCTGGGGGACTTCGGTTCACCACTGGCCCTGAGCAAGTCCCCCCCCCAACACTCTCAGCTTCCATCTTCTTATTGCAGTGTGAAGACAGCGTGGTCTCCAGACCTGGTCACCCCAGGGTCCTGCCTCCTCTCTGGATGCACTAGAAACCTCCTCATCTTGTTTTGCCATGGCCTCGACTGGCCTTGACTTGTCCATTTCGTTTCCAGAAGCCTAGAACTGCCCTCAGTGTTCACAGTGGGGTCAGGCAGGATGTCGACCGGGTACCTGGCCCTGAATACAGGCTGCTCTGTGAACAGGAAGAGAGTGGTCAGGGCGAATTACCCACCAGGCCTCCACAGGCTTGCATGGAGGCCACTGGGCACCGAGAGCTCTGAGCAGCCCCAGAGTTCAGAGTCACAACAGTCACCACCTGCTTCCACCCCCAGTGACCACCAGCCCAGCTCATCCTGCTGGGATTGATATGGAGAGAACCTTGTTCTTGGGCCCTGAGCTCTGATGCAAAGCTTCCAGCCAGGTTTGCCCCCTCCTACCAAGAGGACTAAACCTGGGACCTGTATCTGTGATTCCTGTCCCCCATGGGGGGTGACATGCAGGGACTGCACTAGGGAGGATGTCTGCTGGAGGCCACACCACACAGAAACTGCCCAGCCGCGGGGCCATTTGAGGACCTTCTGCAGGGTCAGGAGCCCTCCACAGAAGTGCAGGTGTGGATCAAGTTGGTCACTGGCATCAGAAATTGAAGTCAGAATTTAATACATATGCTGGTGTTGTAATTTAATTAATGTACTCTGGTAGCACAGTGATTAAAATGTGTGGTCGTTAACGAGAAGTTCAGCAGTTTGAACCCACCAGCTCCTCTTCAGGATGAAGATGAGGCAGGCTGCACCCCTAAAATGATAGACTCAGAGCCCCAAAGGAGTCCTGTGTCCACAGGTCCTGCAGGGTCCCTGGGAGTCGGAGTGGCCCCTACAACGTCAGGATTGCTTTGTTTGTGTGGTTTGGCGTTTATCAGTGTAACTGTCTCTGCATACACGGTGTTGAGTCCTAGCCCTACGTCCTTTGCAGATGCTGTCAGCTAATGAGGGAGGGGTCCCCTCAACGGCCTTCAGGGAGAGCGTCACTATACAAACACCTCTAGAACTTTGAGGGAAAATCTCCGTTCTTCAAAGCCACTCAAGGTATTTTGGGAGGGCAGTGTTACTGTGTTGTGATGGGGAGTGGGGAAAGAACCCAGAGAAGCTGAGCTCACACCTTGATGGGGGAAGGGGGAAGAGGTGGCCTTGTACCTGCTGCCTCCTTTTCTAGTCCTTTCTTTCTGGCCTCAACACTGCCCACCAGTGCCCAATCCTGCCTGGCAGGAATATTTAGGGCCTCTGTACCTGGGGCATTTCCACCTTCTGTGTGTCATCTAACCACTCTGCTTCCCATTCCTCCCAGAGTTCTGTGGATCAATCACCTGGAACAGCTTCACTGAGTCAATGTCACCTGAGTGGTTCCCAGGTACAAACTCTGAAAGCAGGTACTGGCTGGGTTTTTGGGAGGACATTTTTGCCACAGAAACAGAGATGTCCAGAGTGGAATATTTTAAGAAGAGAGTTGGATCAAGGCTAGAATCCTGACCAGTGTGGCACCACAAGCCAGTCCCTCCCTCTGTAACTCACACTGGTCTGTCGATTATCTGAGTGATGGTAAAGGTGTTAGCTACCTCTGCAGGTGGGGAGGAGGGCTGGGTGAGAAGATACGAGGCTGGGAAGATGTTGAAGTACAAAAGCATTCTCTATGCTCTCTAAAATGTGCTAGAATAGAAGGTTCTTTCTCTCAGACACTCTGTTCACCTACAAGGGCTCTGAGAACTCTTACCCTTCTATTTGACCTTGTTGAATACAACATTTTCCAAGAGCCTTTAACAAAATAAAGTTGAGCTCAGGTTGAGCTGGGTTGTTATTTATTGGTATGTGTAGGCTTGACTACATTGCATTAATGAGTTTGGGTTGGTATCACTGTATCACCTGGGTTTGGATTTGGTTACAATATGTCACCAGATTTGGTGTGGGTTGCAGTGTATAACTAGGTTTGGGCTGGATTACATAGTATCACCCAGGTTTTGAACTGGTTATAATGTATCAATAAGTTTGGGCTGTTCTGTTTTGTATCAGTGAGTTTAGGTGGGGTTACACTGTGTCAGTCAGGTTAGCTTTGTTTACATTGAGTAACAAGCAACCCCTCCTTTAAAAAAATTATTTTCTATTAGTTTGCATACAACATTTGTACACATTGTGTTTTATTTGTGTACAGTGTGTTTCACACTTCATTCACATTGTGTTCCAAGTAATCATCCCTATAAACTGTGTTTTATAAAAGTAACCACCATTGTATGCCCGCTCTTACACTGTCTTTTCAGGTCCCCATTGGATCTTTCCCGATTCCTTCACCTGCTCCCTCTGCCCACCACACTGCCATCCCAGTAATTTCCTCCCCTGCAGGCACTCTACTCCCTTGTCCCTGCTTTCCTTTTTTTAATTTTTAGACACATCTGACTAGTTATCCTTCTAGTTTTATGTAGTATTTATGTATTTATGGTCTTATGCAGTATTTGTCCTTATGAGAGTGAGTTAGTTCACTCTGCACTATGCTCCCTAGACTCTCCTTTGTTATATAATATTTTATGGAAATCATTGTTCCTTAGGGCTACATAGTATTCCACTGTGTAGATATACCATAAATTGCTCAATCCATTTGTTGATGGACATTTGGGTTGTTTCCATTTTCTTGCTCTTGTGAATAATGCTGCTGTGAACATTAGTGTACACGTCTCCATTTGTGTCTCAGTTCTATTTCCCAAGGGGTTTATCCCTAGCTGTGGAAAAGCTGGGTCAGATGAGCTTTCCGTGTTCTCCTTTTTGAGGAAAACCACACTCTTCCAGAGTGGTTGGACCGCTTTGCAGTCCCACCCGCGATGCATGAGAGTTCCAATCTCTCCACATCCTCGCCAACATCTATTGCTTGCTGTCCTAGTAAGCTTTTGTTTCTGCTACTGGGGTGAGATGGCATCTCATTGTGGTTCTGATTTACATCTCTCTTATTGCCAGTGACTTTGAGATCTAAATGTACATGTGCATGTGTGCAATATGGTCAACAGAGAAACTCTACTTGCTAGTCACTTAGAGCCCCCGGAGGCCATGGCCCCAGCCCTGCCCACACTGCCTCAGTAATCACATACATAGGAAAGAGATGCGTACAAATACATTCTGGTTCTTACTGTTTGTCCAGAAGGGATCGCTACCATGCCTGCCCATTCTCCTTGGCCAGAGCAAAGAGCAAGATGTCCAGTCATATATACCTCATCATCCGTGCCTGTTCTCATTGGACAAAGCAAGACACCTGCCATGCACACATCATCGTTGTCTATTCTCCTGGGCCAGACTGAGGCACTTGGCTATGCCTACCTCACAGCAGAGAGGTAAGACCACTTCACATGTGCACACAGAGAGGAACACCAGGACTTGGTGACAGTGTTTCCAGCCACTTCCACAGCTGTTAATATCCTAAGGTGACCACCAAACAGGCTTTGGAGTATGCTGCACTTGTTTATCAATGGTCCCGGAGTGAGGAAAGAAATAACTCAGCCCGAGATTTGAGCCCAGCATTTCAGCAGACACAATCACCCAACATCAAAAGATATATTGTTGTCTCTACATTTCCCCAGGCACACATTTCCACTCTTTCTGTTTGTCTTTTGGGGGGTTGTGTGTGTGTGTGTGTTGTTGTTGGTTTGGGGGGGGTTTGTTTTGTTTGTTTTTTATTCTGGTTTTGCCCAGCACATATTTATTCATATGGAAAATTGCTCCCCAGCCAACTGTGACATTTGGAGGCTGAGTCACTGTTTCTGTTAATCATTGACGTCCTACAAAAGATGGAAAACATCAGAAAGAATATTGTGGCCACCCAGCCTTGATTCTGTTTCCTGGAAGCGATTTCCTAATGAATGACTAACAAGCAGCAGTGGGCAGAGCATGAACGTGCCTTTTCTCCCCAGGGCAGGTGGGGTTGCTCCTTCCACAGTCAGTCTGGGGACGCAGAGCCATGCAGGGGTGGATGGGGTGGCAGAGCCATGAAGGGGTGGCTGGGGTGGCAGAGGATGGCTCCCAGCTGCTGCCACTTCCCCCGTCCCAGGAGGGAGGATTGGGCCTCAAGCTCACCCTGACAAGCCCTCCCAGGGCTCTAAGAGTGTTTGGGGGGAGACACTGGGCTCTGAGGTGTTTCTGATCTACTTGAAAGTCCCTGCCCATCAGTGTTGTTGCTGTAATACTGGAAGCTCCAACACCAGCATTTCACGTACGGAAGCCCATGGTGGACAAGTTTCTGCAGAGCTGTGAGATTAAGACACATGAGGAAGAAAGACCTGGTGGTCTACCTATGAAAGCCAGCCAGTGAAAATTAGCCAATGAAAGCCAGCCAATGAAAACCAGCCAGTACCAGCAGACACATGAAGAAATGGTCCAAATCACTGGGAATAAGAGAGATGCCAATCAAAACCACAATGAGATACAATCTCACTCCAGTATCAGTGGCAAAGTTTAATAGGACAGCAAGTAATGAATGGTGGAGAGGATGTGACCAGATAGGAACTCATACATTTTTGGTGAGATTATAAAATGGTACAACCACTCTGGAAGGAAGCATGGTGTTTCCTCAGAAAACTTAACGTAGAAATTTCATATGACCCAGGTATTCCACTGCTTAGAATATACCCAATGAGAACTGAGGCACAATTGGAGATTTGCACACCAATGTTCATAGCAGTGTTATTCACCATCACAAGAACATGAAAACAGCCCAAATATCCGAACACAACATAATGGATTGAGAAGTGCCACATTCACACGATGGAATACTATGCAACATGCAGGAGCAATGATTTTGTAAATTATTATCTAACTCGGAAGGGACTGGAGAGTATTATGCTAAATGCACTAACTCAGTACCATAAGGACAAATACTGTATAAGACCATTATTGTAGAAATAGAAAGATAACAAATAAAACATGGATGAGGATCCAAGGGGAGGAAGGGGGAGCAGAGGGGGGAGAATGGCGGGGAGGAT